>NC_135217.1:192500-315000 GCF_052324685.1 Brachyhypopomus gauderio
ATGGCTATTTACTGTGGATTGGTGTCATTAGTGAGGAGCGATGAATTTTGTTGTTTTCAAAGAAAAAACGACTCTGGTGGGACTCGAACCCACAACCTTTGAATGGCCACACACCTGCGTCTAGAAGTCCAATGCGCTATCCATTGCGCCACAGAGCCCAGTATGTGTTAAAGTTTTGACAGTTGCTCTTCAGCATGAGGCTGAATGTCATGACCTAACAACTGCTTACATAATAGAAAGGCACCGCTGGGATTTGAACCCAGGACTTCCTGTTTACTAGACAGGCGCTATGACCAGCTAAGCCATGGCGCCGCGCCATGGGACTCGAACCCACAACCTTTGAATGGCCACACACCTGCGTCTAGAAGTCTAATGCGCTATCCATTGCGCCACAGAGCCCAGTATGTGTTAAAGTTTTGACAGTTGCTCTTCAGCAGGAGGCTGAATGTCATGACCTAACAACTGCTTACATAATAGAAAGGCACTGCTGGGATTTGAACCCAGGACTTCCTGTTTACTAGACAGGCGCTATGACCAGCTAAGCCATGGCGCCACGCCATGGCTTTTTACTGTGGATTGGTGTCATTAGTGAGGAGCGATGAATTTTGTTGTTTTCAAAGAAAAAACGACTCTGGGGGGACTCGAACCCACAACCTTTGAATGGCCACACACCTGCGTCTAGAAGTCCAATGTGCTATCCATTGCGCCACAGAGCCCAGTATGTGTTAAAGTTTTGACAGTTGCTCTTCAGCATGAGGCTGAATGTCATGACCTAACAACTGCTTACATAATAGAAAGGAACCGCTGGGATTTGAACCCAGGACTTCCTGTTTACTAGACAGGCACTATGACCAGCTAAGCCACGGAGCCTCGCCATGGCTTTTTACTGTGGATTGGTGTCATTAGTGAGGAGCGATGAATTTTGTTGTTTTCAAAGAAAAAATGACTCTGGTGGGACTCGAACCCACAACCTTTGAATGGCCACACACCTGCGTCTAGAAGTCCAATGCGCTATCCATTGCGCCACAGAGCCCAGTATGTGTTAAAGTTTTGACAGTTGCTCTTCAGCATGAGGCTGAATGTCATGACCTAACAACTGCTTACATAATGGAAAGGCACCGCTGGGATTTGAACCCAGGACTTCCTGTTTACTAGACAGGCGCTATGACCAGCTAAGCCACGGCGCCACGCAATGGCTTTTTACTGTGGATTGGTGTCATTAGTGAGGAGCGATGAATTTTGTTGTTTTCAAAGAAAAAACGACTCTGGTGGGACTCGAACCCACAACCTTTGAATGGCCACACACCTGCGTCTAGAAGTCCAATGCGCTATCCATTGCGCCACAGAGCCCAGTATGTGTTAAAGTTTTGACAGTTGCTCTTCAGCATGAGGCTGAATGTCATGACCTAACAACTGCTTACATAATGGAAAGGCACCGCTGGGATTTGAACCCAGGACTTCCTGTTTACTAGACAGGCGCTATGACCAGCTAAGCCACGGCGCCACGCAATGGCTTTTTACTGTGGATTGGTGTCATTAGTGAGGAGCGATGAATTTTGTTGTTTTCAAAGAAAAAACGACTCTGGTGGGACTCGAACCCACAACCTTTGAATGGCCACACACCTGCGTCTAGAAGTCCAATGCGCTATCCATTGCACCACAGAGCCCAGTATGTGTTAAAGTTTTGACAGTTGCTCTTCAGCAGGAGGCTAAATGTCATGACCTAAAAACTGCTTACATAAAGGTAAGGCACCGCTGGGATTTGAACCCAGGACTTCCTGTTTACTAGACAGGCGCTATGACCAGCTAAGCCACGGCGCCGCGCCATGGCTTTTGACTGTGCATTGGTGTCATTAGTGAGGAGCGATGAATTTTGTTTTTTTCAAAGAAAAAATGACTCTGGTGGGACTTAAGCCCACAACCTTTGAATGGCCACACACCTGCGTCTAGAAGTCCAATGCGCTATCCATTGCGCCACAGAGCCCAGTATGTGTTAAAGTTTTGACAGTTGCTCTTCAGCATGAGGCTGAATGTCATGACCTAACAACTGCTTACATAATAGAAAGGCACCGCTGGGATTTGAACCCAGGACTTCCTGTTTACTAGACAGGCGCTATGACCAGCTAAGCCACGGCGCCACGCCATGGCTGTTTACTGTGGATTGGTGTCATTAGTGAGGAGCGATGAATTTTGTTGTTTTCAAAGAAAAAACGACTCTGGTGGGACTCGAACCCACAACCTTTGAATGGCCACACACCTGCGTCTAGAAGTCCAATGCGCTATCCATTGCGCCACAGAGCCCAGTATGTGTTAAAGTTTTGACAGTTGCTCTTCAGCATGAGGCTGAATGTCATGACCTAACAACTGCTTACATAATAGAAAGGCACCGCTGGGATTTGAACCCAGGACTTCCTGTTTACTAGACAGGCGCTATGACCAGCTAAGCCACGGCGCCACGCCATGGCTGTTTACTGTGGATTGGTGTCATTAGTGAGGAGCGATGAATTTTGTTGTTTTCAAAGAAAAAACGACTCTGGTGGGACTCGAACCCACAACCTTTGAATGGCCACACACCTGCGTCTAGAAGTCCAATGCGCTATCCATTGCGCCACAGAGCCCAGTATGTGTTAAAGTTTTGACAGTTGCTCTTCAGCATGAGGCTGAATGTCATGACCTAACAACTGCTTACATAATAGAAAGGCACCGCTGGGATTTGAACCCAGGACTTCCTGTTTACTAGACAGGCGCTATGACCAGCTAAGCCATGGCGCCGCGCCATGGGACTCGAACCCACAACCTTTGAATGGCCACACACCTGCGTCTAGAAGTCTAATGCGCTATCCATTGCGCCACAGAGCCCAGTATGTGTTAAAGTTTTGACAGTTGCTCTTCAGCAGGAGGCTGAATGTCATGACCTAACAACTGCTTACATAATAGAAAGGCACTGCTGGGATTTGAACCCAGGACTTCCTGTTTACTAGACAGGCGCTATGACCAGCTAAGCCATGGCGCCACGCCATGGCTTTTTACTGTGGATTGGTGTCATTAGTGAGGAGCGATGAATTTTGTTGTTTTCAAAGAAAAAACGACTCTGGGGGGACTCGAACCCACAACCTTTGAATGGCCACACACCTGCGTCTAGAAGTCCAATGTGCTATCCATTGCGCCACAGAGCCCAGTATGTGTTAAAGTTTTGACAGTTGCTCTTCAGCATGAGGCTGAATGTCATGACCTAACAACTGCTTACATAATAGAAAGGAACCGCTGGGATTTGAACCCAGGACTTCCTGTTTACTAGACAGGCGCTATGACCAGCTAAGCCACGGCGCCGCGCCATGGCTTTTGACTGTGCATTGGTGTCATTAGTGAGGAGCGATGAATTTTGTTGTTTTCAAAGAAAAAATGACTCTGGTGGGACTTAAGCCCACAACCTTTGAATGGCCACACACCTGCGTCTAGAAGTCCAATGCGCTATCCATTGCGCCACAGAGCCCAGTATGTGTTAAAGTTTTGACAGTTGCTCTTCAGCATGAGGCTGAATGTCATGACCTAACAACTGCTTACATAATAGAAAGGCACCGCTGGGATTTGAACCCAGGACTTCCTGTTTACTAGACAGGCGCTATGACCAGCTAAGCCACGGCGCCACGCAATGGCTTTTTACTGTGGATTGGTGTCATTAGTGAGGAGCGATGAATTTTGTTGTTTTCAAAGCAAAAACGACTCTGGTGGGACTTGAACCCACAACCTTTGAATGGCCACACACCTGCGTCTAGAAGTCCAATGCGCTATCCATTGCGCCACAGAGCCCAGTATGTGTTAAAGTTTTGACAGTTGCTCTTCAGCATGAGGCTGAATGTCATGACCTAACAACTGCTTACATAATAGAAAGGCACCGCTGGGATTTGAACCCAGGACTTCCTGTTTACTAGACAGGCGCTATGACCAGCTAAGCCACGGCGCCACGCCATGGCTTTTTACTGTGGATTGGTGTCATTAGTGAGGAGCGATGAATTTTGTTGTTTTCAAAGAAAAAACGACTCTGGTGGGACTCGAACCCACAACCTTTGAATGGCCACACACCTGCGTCTAGAAGTCCAATGCGCTATCCATTGCACCACAGAGCCCAGTATGTGTTAAAGTTTTGACAGTTGCTCTTCAGCATGAGGCTGAATGTCATGACCTAACAACTGCTTACATAATAGAAAGGCACCGCTGGGATTTGAACCCAGGACTTCCTGTTTACTAGACAGGCGCTATGACCAGCTAAGCCACGGCGCCACGACATGGCTTTTTACTGTGGATTGGTGTCATTAGTGAGGAGCGATGAATTTTGTTGTTTTCAAAGAAAAAACGACTCTGGGGGGACTCGAACCCACAACCTTTGAATGGCCACACACCTGCGTCTAGAAGTCCAATGCGCTATCCATTGCGCCACAGAGCCCAGTATGTGTTAAAGTTTTGACAGTTGCTCTTCAGCATGAGGCTGAATGTCATGACCTAACAACTGCTTACATAATAGAAAGGCACCGCTGGGATTTGAACCCAGGACTTCCTGTTTACTAGACAGGCGCTATGACCAGCTAAGCCATGGCGCCGCGCCATGGGACTCGAACCCACAACCTTTGAATGGCCACACACCTGCGTCTAGAAGTCTAATGCGCTATCCATTGCGCCACAGAGCCCAGTATGTGTTAAAGTTTTGACAGTTGCTCTTCAGCAGGAGGCTGAATGTCATGACCTAACAACTGCTTACATAATAGAAAGGCACCGCTGGGATTTGAACCCAGGACTTCCTGTTTACTAGACAGGCGCTATGACCAGCTAAGCCATGGCGCCACGCCATGGCTTTTTACTGTGGATTGGTGTCATTAGTGAGGAGCGATGAATTTTGTTGTTTTCAAAGAAAAAACGACTCTGGGGGGACTCGAACCCACAACCTTTGAATGGCCACACACCTGCGTCTAGAAGTCCAATGTGCTATCCATTGCGCCACAGAGCCCAGTATGTGTTAAAGTTTTGACAGTTGCTCTTCAGCATGAGGCTGAATGTCATGACCTAACAACTGCTTACATAATAGAAAGGCACCGCTGGGATTTGAACCCAGGACTTCCTGTTTACTAGACAGGCGCTATGACCAGCTAAGCCACGGAGCCTCGCCATGGCTTTTTACTGTGGATTGGTGTCATTAGTGAGGAGCGATGAATTTTGTTGTTTTCAAAGAAAAAATGACTCTGGTGGGACTCGAACCCACAACCTTTGAATGGCCACACACCTGCGTCTAGAAGTCCAATGCGCTATCCATTGCGCTACAGAGCCCAGTATGTGTTAAAGTTTTGACAGTTGCTCTTCAGCAGGAGGCTAAATGTCATGACCTAAAAACTGCTTACATAAAGGAAAGGCACCGCTGGGATTTGAACCCAGGACTTCCTGTTTACTAGACAGGCGCTATGACCAGCTAAGCCACGGCGCCGCGCCATGGCTTTTTACTGTGCATTGGTGTCATTAGTGAGGAGCGATGAATTTTGTTGTTTTCAAAGAAAAAACGACTCTGGTGGTACTCGAACCCACAACCTTTGAATGGCCACACACCTGCGTCTAGAAGTCCAATGGGCTATCCATTGCTCCACAGAGCCCAGTATGTGTTAAAGTTTTGACAGTTGCTCTTCAGCATGAGGCTGAATGTCATGACCTAACAACTGCTTACATAATAGAAAGGCACCGCTGGAATTTGAACCCAGGACTTCCTGTTTACTAGACAGGCGCTATGACCAGCTAAGCCACGGCGCCACGCCATGGCTTTTTACTGTGGATTGGTGTCATTAGTGAGGAGCAATGAATTTTGTTGTTTTCAAAGCAAAAACGACTCTGGTGGGACTCGAACCCACAACCTTTGAATGGCCACACACCTGCGTCTAGAAGTCCAATGCGCTATCCATTGCGCCACAGAGCCCAGTATGTGTTAAAGTTTTGACAGTTGCTCTTCAGCATGAGGCTGAATGTCATGACCTAACAACTGCTTACATAATAGAAAGGCACCGCTGGGATTTGAACCCAGGACTTCCTTCCTCGAACCCACAACCTTTGAATGGACACACACCTGCGTCTAGAAGTCCAATGCGCTATCCATTGCTCCACAGAGCCCAGTATGTGTTAAAGTTTTGACAGTTGCTCTTCAGCATGAGGCTGAATGTCATGACCTAACAACTGCTTACATAATAGAAAGGCACCGCTGGGATTTGAACCCAGGACTTCCTGTTTACTAGACAGGCGCTATGACCAGCTAAGCCACGGCGCCACGCCATGGCTTTTTACTGTGGATTGGTGTCATTAGTGAGGAGCGATGAATTTTGTTGTTTTCAAAGAAAAAACGACTTTGGTGGTACTCGAACCCACAACCTTTGAATGGCCACACACCTGCGTCTAGAAGTCCAATGCGCTATCCATTGCGCCACAGAGCCCAGTATGTGTTAAAGTTTTGACAGTTGCTCTTCAGCATGAGGCTGAATGTCATGACCTAACAACTGCTTACATAATACAAAGGCACCGCTGGGATTTGAACCCAGGACTTCCTGTTTACTAGACAGGCGCTATGACCAGCTAAGCCACGGCGCCGCGCCATGGGACTCGAACCCACAACCTTTGAATGGCCACACACCTGCGTCTAGAAGTCCAATGCGCTATCCATTGCGCCACAGAGCCCAGTATGTGTTAAAGTTTTGACAGTTGCTCTTCAGCATGAGGCTGAATGTCATGACCTAACAACTGCTTACATAATGGAAAGGCACCGCTGGGATTTGAACCCAGGACTTCCTGTTTACTAGACAGGCGCTATGACCAGCTAAGCCACGGCGCCACGCAATGGCTTTTTACTGTGGATTGGTGTCATTAGTGAGGAGCGATGAATTTTGTTGTTTTCAAAGAAAAAACGACTCTGGTGGGACTCGAACCCACAACCTTTGAATGGCCACACACCTGCGTCTAGAAGTCCAATGCGCTATCCATTGCGCCACAGAGCCCAGTATGTGTTAAAGTTTTGACAGTTGCTCTTCAGCATGAGGCTGAATGTCATGACCTAACAACTGCTTACATAATAGAAAGGCACCGCTGGGATTTGAACCCAGGACTTCCTGTTTACTAGACAGGCGCTATGACCAGCTAAGCCACGGCGCCACGCCATGGCTTTTTACTGTGGATTGGTGTCATTAGTGAGGAGCGATGAATTTTGTTGTTTTCAAAGAAAAAATGACTCTGGTGGGACTCGAACCCACAACCTTTGAATGGCCACACACCTGCGTCTAGAAGTCCAATGCGCTATCCATTGCGCCACAGAGCCCAGTATGTGTTAAAGTTTTGACAGTTGCTCTTCAGCAGGAGGCTAAATGTCATGACCTAAAAACTGCTTACATAAAGGAAAGGCACCGCTGGGATTTGAACCCAGGACTTCCTGTTTACTAGACAGGCGCTATGACCAGCTAAGCCACGGCGCCGTGCCATGGCTTTTGACTGTGCATTGGTGTCATTAGTGAGGAGCGATGAATTTTGTTGTTTTCAAAGAAAAAATGACTCTGGTGGGACTTAAGCCCACAACCTTTGAATGGCCACACACCTGCGTCTAGAAGTCCAATGCGCTATCCATTGCGCCACAGAGCCCAGTACGTGTTAAAGTTTTGACAGTTGCTCTTCAGCAGGAGGCTAAATGTCATGACCTAACAACTGCTTACATAAAGGAAAGGCACCGCTGGGATTTGAACCCAGGACTTCCTGTTTACTAGACAGGCGCTATGACCAGCTAAGCCACGACGCCACGCCATGGCTTTTTACTGTGCATTGGTGTCATTAGTGAGGAGCGATGAATTTTGTTGTTTTCAAAGAAAAAATGACTCTGGTGGGACTCGAACCCACAACCTTTGAATGGCCACACACCTGCGTCTAGAAGTCCAATGCGCTATCCATTGCGCCACAGAGCCCAGTATGTGTTAAAGTTTTGACAGTTGCTCTTCAGCATGAGGCTGAATGTCATGACCTAACAACTGCTTACATAATGGAAAGGCACCGCTGGGATTTGAACCCAGGACTTCCTGTTTACTAGACAGGCGCTATGACCAGCTAAGCCACGGCGCCACGCAATGGCTTTTTACTGTGGATTGGTGTCATTAGTGAGGAGCGATGAATTTTGTTGTTTTCAAAGCAAAAACGACTCTGGTGGGACTCTAACCCACAACCTTTGAATGGCCACACACCTGCGTCTAGAAGTCCAATGCGCTATCCATTGCGCCACAGAGCCCAGTATGTGTTAAAGTTTTGACAGTTGCTCTTCAGCATGAGGCTGAATGTCATGACCTAACAACTGCTTACATAATAGAAAGGCACCGCTGGGATTTGAACCCAGGACTTCCTGTTTACTAGACAGGCGCTATGACCAGCTAAGCCACGGCGCCACGCCATGGCTGTTTACTGTGGATTGGTGTCATTAGTGAGGAGCGATGAATTTTGTTGTTTTCAAAGAAAAAACGACTCTGGGGGGACTCGAACCCACAACCTTTGAATGGCCACACACCTGCGTCTAGAAGTCCAATGCGCTATCCATTGCGCCACAGAGCCCAGTATGTGTTAAAGTTTTGACAGTTGCTCTTCAGCATGAGGCTGAATGTCATGACCTAACAACTGCTTACATAATAGAAAGGCACCGCTGGGATTTGAACCCAGGACTTCCTGTTTACTAGACAGGCGCTATGACCAGCTAAGCCACGGCGCCACGCCATGGCTGTTTACTGTGGATTGGTGTCATTGATGAGGAGCGATGAATTTTGTTGTTTTCAAAGAAAAAACGACTCTGGTGGGACTCGAACCCACAACCTTTGAATGGCCACACACCTGCGTCTAGAAGTCCACTGCGCTATCCATTGCGCCACAGAGCCCAGTATGTGTTAAAGTTTTGACAGTTGCTCTTCAGCATGAGGCTGAATGTCATGACCTAACAACTGCTTACATAATAGAAAGGCACCGCTGGGATTTGAACCCAGGACTTCCTGTTTACTAGACAGGCGCTATGACCAGCTAAGCCATGGCGCCGCGCCATGGGACTCGAACCCACAACCTTTGAATGGCCACACACCTGCGTCTAGAAGTCTAATGCGCTATCCATTGCGCCACAGAGCCCAGTATGTGTTAAAGTTTTGACAGTTGCTCTTCAGCAGGAGGCTGAATGTCATGACCTAACAACTGCTTACATAATAGAAAGGCACCGCTGGGATTTGAACCCAGGACTTCCTGTTTACTAGACAGGCGCTATGACCAGCTAAGCCATGGCGCCACGCCATGGCTTTTTACTGTGGATTGGTGTCATTAGTGAGGAGCGATGAATTTTGTTGTTTTCAAAGAAAAAACGACTCTGGGGGGACTCGAACCCACAACCTTTGAATGGCCACACACCTGCGTCTAGAAGTCCAATGTGCTATCCATTGCGCCACAGAGCCCAGTATGTGTTAAAGTTTTGACAGTTGCTCTTCAGCATGAGGCTGAATGTCATGACCTAACAACTGCTTACATAATAGAAAGGCACCGCTGGGATTTGAACCCAGGACTTCCTGTTTACTAGACAGGCGCTATGACCAGCTAAGCCACGGAGCCTCGCCATGGCTTTTTACTGTGGATTGGTGTCATTAGTGAGGAGCGATGAATTTTGTTGTTTTCAAAGAAAAAATGACTCTGGTGGGACTCGAACCCACAACTTTTGAATGGCCACACACCTGCGTCTAGAAGTCCAATGCGCTATCCATTGCGCCACAGAGCCCAGTATGTGTTAAAGTTTTGACAGTTGCTCTTCAGCAGGAGGCTAAATGTCATGACCTAAAAACTGCTTACATAAAGGAAAGGCACCGCTGGGATTTGAACCCAGGACTTCCTGTTTACTAGACAGGCGCTATGACCAGCTAAGCCACGGCGCCGCGCCATGGCTTTTTACTGTGCATTGGTGTCATTAGTGAGGAGCGATGAATTTTGTTGTTTTCAAAGAAAAAACGACTCTGGTGGTACTCGAACCCACAACCTTTGAATGGCCACACACCTGCGTCTAGAAGTCCAATGCGCTATCCATTGCACCACAGAGCCCAGTATGTGTTAAAGTTTTGACAGTTGCTCTTCAGCATGAGGCTGAATGTCATGACCTAACAACTGCTTACATAATAGAAAGGCACCGCTGGGATTTGAACCCAGGACTTCCTGTTTACTAGACAGGCGCTATGACCAGCTAAGCCACAGCGCCGCGCCATGGGACTCGAACCCACAACCTTTGAATGGCCACACACCTGCGTCTAGAAGTCCAATGCGCTATCCATTGCGCCACAGAGCCCAGTATGTGTTAAAGTTTTGACAGTTGCTCTTCAGCAGGAGGCTAAATGTCATGACCTAACAACTGCTTACATAAAGGAAAGGCACCGCTGGGATTTGAACCCAGGACTTCCTGTTTACTAGACAGGCGCTATGACCAGCTAAGCCACGGCGCCACGCCATGGCTTTTTACTGTGCATTGCTGTCATTAGTGAGGAGCGATGAATTTTGTTGTTTTCAAAGAAAAAAATGACTCGGGTGGGACTCGAACCCACAACCTTTGAATGGCCACACACCTGCGTCTAGAAGTCCAATGCGCTATCCATTGCGCCACAAAGCCCAGTTTGTGTTAAAGTTTTGACAGTTGCTCTTCAGCATGAGGCTGAATGTCATGACCTAACAACTGCTTACATAAAGGAAAGGCACCGCTGGGATTTGAACCCAGGACTTCCTGTTTACTAGACAGGCGCTATGACCAGCTAAGCCACGGCGCCGCGCCATGGCTTTTTACTGTGCATTGGTGTCAATAGTGAGGAGCGATGAATTTTGTTGTTTTCAAAGAAAAAACAACTCTGGTGGTACTCGAACCCACAACCTTTGAATGGCCACACACCTGCGTCTAGAAGTCCAATGCGCTATCCATTGCGCCACAGAGCCCAGTATGTGTTAAAGTTTTGACAGTTGCTCTTCAGCAGGAGGCTAAATGTCATGACCTAACAACTGCTTACATAAAGGAAAGGCACCGCTGGGATTTGAACCCAGGACTTCCTGTTTACTAGACAGGCGCTATGACCAGCTAAGCCACGGCGCCGCGCCATGGCTTTTTACTGTGCATTGGTGTCATTAGTGAGGAGCGATGAATTTTGTTGTTTTCAAAGAAAAAACGACTCTGGTGGTACTCGAACCCACAACCTTTGAATGGCCACACACCTGCGTCTAGAAGTCCAATGCGCTATCCATTGCGCCACAGAGCCCAGTATGTGTTAAAGTTTTGACAGTTGCTCTTCAGCATGAGGCTGAATGTCATGACCTAACAACTGCTTACATAATAGAAAGGCACCGCTGGGATTTGAACCCAGGACTTCCTGTTTACTAGACAGGCGCTATGACCAGCTAAGCCACGGCGCCACGCCATGGCTTTTTACTGTGGATTGGTGTTATTAGTGAGGAGCGATGAATTTTGTTGTTTTCAAAGAAAAAACGACTCTGGTGGTACTCGAACCCACAACCTTTGAATGGCCACACACCTGCGTCTAGAAGTCCAATGCGCTATCCATTGCGCCACAGAGCCCAGTATGTGTTAAAGTTTTGACAGTTGCTCTTCAGCATGAGGCTGAATGTCATGACCTAACAACTGCTTACATAATAGAAAGGCACCGCTGGGATTTGAACCCAGGACTTCCTGTTTACTAGACAGGCGCTATGACCAGCTAAGCCACGGCGCCACGCAATGGCTTTTTACTGTGGATTGGTGTCATTAGTGAGGAGCGATGAATTTTGTTGTTTTCAAAGAAAAAACGACTCTGGTGGGACTCGAACCCACAACCTTTGAATGGCCACACACCTGCGTCTAGAAGTCCAATGCGCTATCCATTGCGCCACAGAGCCCAGTATGTGTTAAAGTTTTGACAGTTGCTCTTCAGCATGAGGCTGAATGTCATGACCTAACAACTGCTTACATAATAGAAAGGCACCGCTGGGATTTGAACCCAGGACTTCCTGTTTACTAGACAGGCGCTATGACCAGCTAAGCCACGGCGCCACGCCATGGCTTTTTACTGTGGATTGGTGTCATTAGTGAGGAGCGATGAATTTTGTTGTTTTCAAAGAAAAAATGACTCTGGTGGGACTCGAACCCACAACCTTTGAATGGCCACACACCTGCGTCTAGAAGTCCAATGCGCTATCCATTGCGCCACAGAGCCCAGTATGTGTTAAAGTTTTGACAGTTGCTCTTCAGCAGGAGGCTAAATGTCATGACCTAAAAACTGCTTACATAAAGGAAAGGCACCGCTGGGATTTGAACCCAGGACTTCCTGTTTACTAGACAGGCGCTATGACCAGCTAAGCCACGGCGCCGTGCCATGGCTTTTGACTGTGCATTGGTGTCATTAGTGAGGAGCGATGAATTTTGTTGTTTTCAAAGAAAAAATGACTCTGGTGGGACTTAAGCCCACAACCTTTGAATGGCCACACACCTGCGTCTAGAAGTCCAATGCGCTATCCATTGCGCCACAGAGCCCAGTACGTGTTAAAGTTTTGACAGTTGCTCTTCAGCAGGAGGCTAAATGTCATGACCTAACAACTGCTTACATAAAGGAAAGGCACCGCTGGGATTTGAACCCAGGACTTCCTGTTTACTAGACAGGCGCTATGACCAGCTAAGCCACGACGCCACGCCATGGCTTTTTACTGTGCATTGGTGTCATTAGTGAGGAGCGATGAATTTTGTTGTTTTCAAAGAAAAAATGACTCTGGTGGGACTCGAACCCACAACCTTTGAATGGCCACACACCTGCGTCTAGAAGTCCAATGCGCTATCCATTGCGCCACAGAGCCCAGTATGTGTTAAAGTTTTGACAGTTGCTCTTCAGCATGAGGCTGAATGTCATGACCTAACAACTGCTTACATAATGGAAAGGCACCGCTGGGATTTGAACCCAGGACTTCCTGTTTACTAGACAGGCGCTATGACCAGCTAAGCCACGGCGCCACGCAATGGCTTTTTACTGTGGATTGGTGTCATTAGTGAGGAGCGATGAATTTTGTTGTTTTCAAAGCAAAAACGACTCTGGTGGGACTCTAACCCACAACCTTTGAATGGCCACACACCTGCGTCTAGAAGTCCAATGCGCTATCCATTGCGCCACAGAGCCCAGTATGTGTTAAAGTTTTGACAGTTGCTCTTCAGCATGAGGCTGAATGTCATGACCTAACAACTGCTTACATAATAGAAAGGCACCGCTGGGATTTGAACCCAGGACTTCCTGTTTACTAGACAGGCGCTATGACCAGCTAAGCCACGGCGCCACGACATGGCTTTTTACTGTGGATTGGTGTCATTAGTGAGGAGCGATGAATTTTGTTGTTTTCAAAGAAAAAACGACTCTGGGGGGACTCGAACCCACAACCTTTGAATGGCCACACACCTGCGTCTAGAAGTCCAATGCGCTATCCATTGCGCCACAGAGCCCAGTATGTGTTAAAGTTTTGACAGTTGCTCTTCAGCATGAGGCTGAATGTCATGACCTAACAACTGCTTACATAATAGAAAGGCACCGCTGGGATTTGAACCCAGGACTTCCTGTTTACTAGACAGGCGCTATGACCAGCTAAGCCACGGCGCCACGCCATGGCTGTTTACTGTGGATTGGTGTCATTGATGAGGAGCGATGAATTTTGTTGTTTTCAAAGAAAAAACGACTCTGGTGGGACTCGAACCCACAACCTTTGAATGGCCACACACCTGCGTCTAGAAGTCCACTGCGCTATCCATTGCGCCACAGAGCCCAGTATGTGTTAAAGTTTTGACAGTTGCTCTTCAGCATGAGGCTGAATGTCATGACCTAACAACTGCTTACATAATAGAAAGGCACCGCTGGGATTTGAACCCAGGACTTCCTGTTTACTAGACAGGCGCTATGACCAGCTAAGCCATGGCGCCGCGCCATGGGACTCGAACCCACAACCTTTGAATGGCCACACACCTGCGTCTAGAAGTCTAATGCGCTATCCATTGCGCCACAGAGCCCAGTATGTGTTAAAGTTTTGACAGTTGCTCTTCAGCAGGAGGCTGAATGTCATGACCTAACAACTGCTTACATAATAGAAAGGCACCGCTGGGATTTGAACCCAGGACTTCCTGTTTACTAGACAGGCGCTATGACCAGCTAAGCCATGGCGCCACGCCATGGCTTTTTACTGTGGATTGGTGTCATTAGTGAGGAGCGATGAATTTTGTTGTTTTCAAAGAAAAAACGACTCTGGGGGGACTCGAACCCACAACCTTTGAATGGCCACACACCTGCGTCTAGAAGTCCAATGTGCTATCCATTGCGCCACAGAGCCCAGTATGTGTTAAAGTTTTGACAGTTGCTCTTCAGCATGAGGCTGAATGTCATGACCTAACAACTGCTTACATAATAGAAAGGCACCGCTGGGATTTGAACCCAGGACTTCCTGTTTACTAGACAGGCGCTATGACCAGCTAAGCCACGGAGCCTCGCCATGGCTTTTTACTGTGGATTGGTGTCATTAGTGAGGAGCGATGAATTTTGTTGTTTTCAAAGAAAAAATGACTCTGGTGGGACTCGAACCCACAACTTTTGAATGGCCACACACCTGCGTCTAGAAGTCCAATGCGCTATCCATTGCGCCACAGAGCCCAGTATGTGTTAAAGTTTTGACAGTTGCTCTTCAGCAGGAGGCTAAATGTCATGACCTAAAAACTGCTTACATAAAGGAAAGGCACCGCTGGGATTTGAACCCAGGACTTCCTGTTTACTAGACAGGCGCTATGACCAGCTAAGCCACGGCGCCGCGCCATGGCTTTTTACTGTGCATTGGTGTCATTAGTGAGGAGCGATGAATTTTGTTGTTTTCAAAGAAAAAACGACTCTGGTGGTACTCGAACCCACAACCTTTGAATGGCCACACACCTGCGTCTAGAAGTCCAATGCGCTATCCATTGCTCCACAGAGCCCAGTATGTGTTAAAGTTTTGACAGTTGCTCTTCAGCATGAGGCTGAATGTCATGACCTAACAACTGCTTACATAATAGAAAGGCACCGCTGGAATTTGAACCCAGGACTTCCTGTTTACTAGACAGGCGCTATGACCAGCTAAGCCACGGCGCCACGCCATGGCTTTTTACTGTGGATTGGTGTCATTAGTGAGGAGCGATGAATTTTGTTGTTTTCAAAGAAAAAACGACTTTGGTGGTACTCGAACCCACAACCTTTGAATGGCCACACACCTGCGTCTAGAAGTCCAATGCGCTATCCATTGCGCCACAGAGCCCAGTATGTGTTAAAGTTTTGACAGTTGCTCTTCAGCAGGAGGCTAAATGTCATGACCTAACAACTGCTTACATAAAGGAAAGGCACCGCTGGGATTTGAACCCAGGACTTCCTGTTTACTAGACAGGCGCTATGACCAGCTAAGCCACGGCGCCGCGCCATGGCTTTTTACTGTGCATTGGTGTCATTAGTGAGGAGCGATGAATTTTGTTGTTTTCAAAGAAAAAACGACTCTGGTGGTACTCGAACCCACAACCTTTGAATGGCCACACACCTGCGTCTAGAAGTCCAATGCGCTATCCATTGCGCCACAGAGCCCAGTATGTGTTAAAGTTTTGACAGTTGCTCTTCAGCATGAGGCTGAATGTCATGACCTAACAACTGCTTACATAATAGAAAGGCACCGCTGGGATTTGAACCCAGGACTTCCTGTTTACTAGACAGGCGCTATGACCAGCTAAGCCACGGCGCCACGCCATGGCTTTTTACTGTGGATTGGTGTTATTAGTGAGGAGCGATGAATTTTGTTGTTTTCAAAGAAAAAACGACTCTGGTGGTACTCGAACCCACAACCTTTGAATGGCCACACACCTGCGTCTAGAAGTCCAATGCGCTATCCATTGCGCCACAGAGCCCAGTATGTGTTAAAGTTTTGACAGTTGCTCTTCAGCATGAGGCTGAATGTCATGACCTAACAACTGCTTACATAATAGAAAGGCACCGCTGGGATTTGAACCCAGGACTTCCTGTTTACTAGACAGGCGCTATGACCAGCTAAGCCCAGCGCCGCGCCATGGGACTCGAATCCACAACCTTTGAATGGCCACACACCTGCGTCTAGAAGTCCAATGCGCTATCCATTGCGCCACAGAGCCCAGTATGTGTTAAAGTTTTGACAGTTGCTCTTCAGCAGGAGGCTAAATGTCATGACCTAACAACTGCTTACATAAAGGAAAGGCACCGCTGGGATTTGAACCCAGGACTTCCTGTTTACTAGACAGGCGCTATGACCAGCTAAGCCACGGTGCCGCGCCATGGCTTTTTACTGTGGATTGGTGTCATTAGTGAGGAGCGATGAATTTTGTTGTTTTCAAAGAAAAAATGACTCGGGTGGGACTCGAACCCACAACCTTTGAATGGCCACACACCTGCGTCTAGAAGTCCAATGCGCTATCCATTGCGCCACAAAGCCCAGTTTGTGTTAAAGTTTTGACAGTTGCTCTTCAGCATGAGGCTGAATGTCATGACCTAACAACTGCTTACATAAAGGAAAGGCACCGCTGGGATTTGAACCCAGGACTTCCTGTTTACTAGACAGGCGCTATGACCAGCTAAGCCACGGCGCCGCGCCATGGCTTTTTACTGTGCATTGGTGTCATTAGTGAGGAGCGATGAATTTTGTTGTTTTCAAAGAAAAAACGACTCTGGTGGTACTCGAACCCACAACCTTTGAATGGCCACACACCTGCGTCTAGAAGTCCAATGCGCTATCCATTGCTCCACAGAGCCCAGTATGTGTTAAAGTTTTGACAGTTGCTCTTCAGCATGAGGCTGAATGTCATGACCTAACAACTGCTTACATAATAGAAAGGCACCGCTGGAATTTGAACCCAGGACTTCCTGTTTACTAGACAGGCGCTATGACCAGCTAAGCCACGGCGCCACGCCATGGCTTTTTACTGTGGATTGGTGTCATTAGTGAGGAGCGATGAATTTTGTTGTTTTCAAAGAAAAAACGACTCTGGTGGGACTCGAACCCACAACCTTTGAATGGCCACACACCTGCGTCTAGAAGTCCAATGCGCTATCCATTGCTCCACAGAGCCCAGTATGTGTTAAAGTTTTGACAGTTGCTCTTCAGCATGAGGCTGAATGTCATGACCTAACAACTGCTTACATAATAGAAAGGCACCGCTGGGATTTGAACCCAGGACTTCCTGTTTACTAGACCAATCCATTGCGCCACAAAGCCCAGTTTGTGTTAAAGTTTTGACAGTTGCTCTTCAGGATGAGGCTGAATGTCATGACCTAACAACTGCTTACATAAAGGAAAGGCACCGCTGGGATTTGAACCCAGGACTTCCTGTTTACTAGACAGGCGCTATGACCAGCTAAGCCACGGCGCCGCGCCATGGCTTTTTACTGTGCATTGGTGTCATTAGTGAGGAGCGATGAATTTTGTTGTTTTCAAAGAAAAAACGACTCTGGTGGTACTCGAACCCACAACCTTTGAATGGCCACACACCTGCGTCTAGAAGTCCAATGCGCTATCCATTGCGCCACAGAGCCCAGTATGTGTTAAAGTTTTGACAGTTGCTCTTCAGCATGAGGCTGAATGTCATGACCTAACAACTGCTTACATAATAGAAAGGCACCGCTGGGATTTGAACCCAGGACTTCCTGTTTACTAGACAGGCGCTATGACCAGCTAAGCCACGGCGCCACGCCATGGCTGTTTACTGTGGATTGGTGTCATTATTGAGGAGCGATGAATTTTGTTGTTTTCAAAGAAAAAACGACTCTGGTGGGACTCGAACCCACAACCTTTGAATGGCCACACACCTGCGCCTAGAAGTCCAATGCGCTATCCATTGCGCCACAGAGCCCAGTATGTGTTAAAGTTTTGACAGTTGCTCTTCAGCATGAGGCTGAATGTCATGACCTAACAACTGCTTACATAATAGAAAGGGACCGCTGGGATTTGAACCCAGGACTTCCTGTTTACTAGACAGGCGCTATGACCAGCTAAGCCATGGCGCCGCGCCATGGGACTCGAACCCACAACCTTTGAATGGCCACACACCTGCGTCTAGAAGTCTAATGCGCTATCCATTGCGCCACAGAGCCCAGTATGTGTTAATGTTTTGACAGTTGCTCTTCAGCAGGAGGCTGAATGTCATGACCTAACAACTGCTTACATAATAGAAAGGCACCGCTGGGATTTGAACCCAGGACTTCCTGTTTACTAGACAGGCGCTATGACCAGCTAAGCCATGGCGCCACGCCATGGCTTTTTACTGTGGATTGGTGTCATTAGTGAGGAGCGATGAATTTTGTTGTTTTCAAAGAAAAAATGACTCGGGTGGGACTCGAACCCACAACCTTTGAATGGCCACACACCTGCGTCTAGAAGTCCAATGCGCTATCCATTGCTCCACAGAGCCCAGTATGTGTTAAAGTTTTGACAGTTGCTCTTCAGCATGAGGCTGAATGTCATGACCTAACAACTGCTTACATAATAGAAAGGCACCGCTGGAATTTGAACCCAGGACTTCCTGTTTACTAGACAGGCGCTATGACCAGCTAAGCCACGGCGCCACGCCATGGCTTTTTACTGTGGATTGGTGTCATTAGTGAGGAGCGATGAATTTTGTTGTTTTCAAAGAAAAAACGACTTTGGTGGTACTCGAACCCACAACCTTTGAATGGCCACACACCTGCGTCTAGAAGTCCAATGCGCTATCCATTGCGCCACAGAGCCCAGTATGTGTTAAAGTTTTGACAGTTGCTCTTCAGCAGGAGGCTAAATGTCATGACCTAACAACTGCTTACATAAAGGAAAGGCACCGCTGGGATTTGAACCCAGGACTTCCTGTTTACTAGACAGGCGCTATGACCAGCTAAGCCACGGCGCCGCGCCATGGCTTTTTACTGTGCATTGGTGTCATTAGTGAGGAGCGATGAATTTTGTTGTTTTCAAAGAAAAAACGACTCTGGTGGTACTCGAACCCACAACCTTTGAATGGCCACACACCTGCGTCTAGAAGTCCAATGCGCTATCCATTGCGCCACAGAGCCCAGTATGTGTTAAAGTTTTGACAGTTGCTCTTCAGCATGAGGCTGAATGTCATGACCTAACAACTGCTTACATAATAGAAAGGCACCGCTGGGATTTGAACCCAGGACTTCCTGTTTACTAGACAGGCGCTATGACCAGCTAAGCCACGGCGCCACGCCATGGCTTTTTACTGTGGATTGGTGTTATTAGTGAGGAGCGATGAATTTTGTTGTTTTCAAAGAAAAAACGACTCTGGTGGTACTCGAACCCACAACCTTTGAATGGCCACACACCTGCGTCTAGAAGTCCAATGCGCTATCCATTGCGCCACAGAGCCCAGTATGTGTTAAAGTTTTGACAGTTGCTCTTCAGCATGAGGCTGAATGTCATGACCTAACAACTGCTTACATAATAGAAAGGCACCGCTGGGATTTGAACCCAGGACTTCCTGTTTACTAGACAGGCGCTATGACCAGCTAAGCCCAGCGCCGCGCCATGGGACTCGAATCCACAACCTTTGAATGGCCACACACCTGCGTCTAGAAGTCCAATGCGCTATCCATTGCGCCACAGAGCCCAGTATGTGTTAAAGTTTTGACAGTTGCTCTTCAGCAGGAGGCTAAATGTCATGACCTAACAACTGCTTACATAAAGGAAAGGCACCGCTGGGATTTGAACCCAGGACTTCCTGTTTACTAGACAGGCGCTATGACCAGCTAAGCCACGGTGCCGCGCCATGGCTTTTTACTGTGGATTGGTGTCATTAGTGAGGAGCGATGAATTTTGTTGTTTTCAAAGAAAAAATGACTCGGGTGGGACTCGAACCCACAACCTTTGAATGGCCACACACCTGCGTCTAGAAGTCCAATGCGCTATCCATTGCGCCACAAAGCCCAGTTTGTGTTAAAGTTTTGACAGTTGCTCTTCAGCATGAGGCTGAATGTCATGACCTAACAACTGCTTACATAAAGGAAAGGCACCGCTGGGATTTGAACCCAGGACTTCCTGTTTACTAGACAGGCGCTATGACCAGCTAAGCCACGGCGCCGCGCCATGGCTTTTTACTGTGCATTGGTGTCATTAGTGAGGAGCGATGAATTTTGTTGTTTTCAAAGAAAAAACGACTCTGGTGGTACTCGAACCCACAACCTTTGAATGGCCACACACCTGCGTCTAGAAGTCCAATGCGCTATCCATTGCTCCACAGAGCCCAGTATGTGTTAAAGTTTTGACAGTTGCTCTTCAGCATGAGGCTGAATGTCATGACCTAACAACTGCTTACATAATAGAAAGGCACCGCTGGAATTTGAACCCAGGACTTCCTGTTTACTAGACAGGCGCTATGACCAGCTAAGCCACGGCGCCACGCCATGGCTTTTTACTGTGGATTGGTGTCATTAGTGAGGAGCGATGAATTTTGTTGTTTTCAAAGAAAAAACGACTCTGGTGGGACTCGAACCCACAACCTTTGAATGGCCACACACCTGCGTCTAGAAGTCCAATGCGCTATCCATTGCTCCACAGAGCCCAGTATGTGTTAAAGTTTTGACAGTTGCTCTTCAGCATGAGGCTGAATGTCATGACCTAACAACTGCTTACATAATAGAAAGGCACCGCTGGGATTTGAACCCAGGACTTCCTGTTTACTAGACCAATCCATTGCGCCACAAAGCCCAGTTTGTGTTAAAGTTTTGACAGTTGCTCTTCAGGATGAGGCTGAATGTCATGACCTAACAACTGCTTACATAAAGGAAAGGCACCGCTGGGATTTGAACCCAGGACTTCCTGTTTACTAGACAGGCGCTATGACCAGCTAAGCCACGGCGCCGCGCCATGGCTTTTTACTGTGCATTGGTGTCATTAGTGAGGAGCGATGAATTTTGTTGTTTTCAAAGAAAAAACGACTCTGGTGGTACTCGAACCCACAACCTTTGAATGGCCACACACCTGCGTCTAGAAGTCCAATGCGCTATCCATTGCGCCACAGAGCCCAGTATGTGTTAAAGTTTTGACAGTTGCTCTTCAGCATGAGGCTGAATGTCATGACCTAACAACTGCTTACATAATAGAAAGGCACCGCTGGGATTTGAACCCAGGACTTCCTGTTTACTAGACAGGCGCTATGACCAGCTAAGCCACGGCGCCACGCCATGGCTGTTTACTGTGGATTGGTGTCATTATTGAGGAGCGATGAATTTTGTTGTTTTCAAAGAAAAAACGACTCTGGTGGGACTCGAACCCACAACCTTTGAATGGCCACACACCTGCGCCTAGAAGTCCAATGCGCTATCCATTGCGCCACAGAGCCCAGTATGTGTTAAAGTTTTGACAGTTGCTCTTCAGCATGAGGCTGAATGTCATGACCTAACAACTGCTTACATAATAGAAAGGGACCGCTGGGATTTGAACCCAGGACTTCCTGTTTACTAGACAGGCGCTATGACCAGCTAAGCCATGGCGCCGCGCCATGGGACTCGAACCCACAACCTTTGAATGGCCACACACCTGCGTCTAGAAGTCTAATGCGCTATCCATTGCGCCACAGAGCCCAGTATGTGTTAATGTTTTGACAGTTGCTCTTCAGCAGGAGGCTGAATGTCATGACCTAACAACTGCTTACATAATAGAAAGGCACCGCTGGGATTTGAACCCAGGACTTCCTGTTTACTAGACAGGCGCTATGACCAGCTAAGCCATGGCGCCACGCCATGGCTTTTTACTGTGGATTGGTGTCATTAGTGAGGAGCGATGAATTTTGTTGTTTTCAAAGAAAAAACGACTCTGGGGGGACTCGAACCCACAACCTTTGAATGGCCACACACCTGCGTCTAGAAGTCCAATGTGCTATCCATTGCGCCACAGAGCCCAGTATGTGTTAAAGTTTTGACAGTTGCTCTTCAGCATGAGGCTGAATGTCATGACCTAACAACTGCTTACATAATAGAAAGGCACCGCTGGGATTTGAACCCAGGACTTCCTGTTTACTAGACAGGCGCTATGACCAGCTAAGCCATGGCGCCGCGCCATGGGACTCGAACCCACAACCTTTGAATGGCCACACACCTGCGTCTAGAAGTCTAATGCGCTATCCATTGCGCCACAGAGCCCAGTATGTGTTAAAGTTTTGACAGTTGCTCTTCAGCAGGAGGCTGAATGTCATGACCTAACAACTGCTTACATAATAGAAAGGCACCGCTGGGATTTGAACCCAGGACTTCCTGTTTACTAGACAGGCGCTATGACCAGCTAAGCCATGGCGCCACGCCATGGCTTTTTACTGTGGATTGGTGTCATTAGTGAGGAGCGATGAATTTTGTTGTTTTCAAAGAAAAAACGACTCTGGGGGGACTCGAACCCACAACCTTTGAATGGCCACACACCTGCGTCTAGAAGTCCAATGTGCTATCCATTGCGCCACAGAGCCCAGTATGTGTTAAAGTTTTGACAGTTGCTCTTCAGCATGAGGCTGAATGTCATGACCTAACAACTGCTTACATAATAGAAAGGCACCGCTGGGATTTGAACCCAGGACTTCCTCTTTACTAGACAGGCGATATGACCAGCTAAGCCACGGCGCCACGCCATGGCTTTTTACTGTGGATTGGTGTCATTAGTGAGGAGCGATGAATTTTGTTGTTTTCAAAGAAAAAACGACTCTGGGGGGACTCGAACCCACAACCTTTGAATGGCCACACCTGCGTCTAGAAGTCCAATGTGCTATCCATTGCGCCACAGAGCCCAGTATGTGTTAAAATTTTGACAGTTGCTCTTCAGCATGAGGCTGAATGTCATGACCTAACAACTGCTTACATAATAGAAAGGCACCGCTGGGATTTGAACCCAGGACTTCCTGTTTACTAGACAGGCGCTATGACCAGCTAAGCCACGGCGCCGCGCCATGGCTTTTTACTGTGGATTGGTGTCATTAGTGAGGAGCGATGAATTTTGTTGTTTTCAAAGAAAAAATGACTCTGGTGGGACTCGAACCCACAACCTTTGAATGGCCACACACCTGCGTCTAGAAGTCCAATGCGCTATCCATTGCGCCACAGAGCCCAGTATGTGTTAAAGTTTTGACAGTTGCTCTTCAGCAGGAGGCTAAATGTCATGACCTAAAAACTGCTTACATAAAGGAAAGGCACCGCTGGGATTTGAACCCAGGACTTCCTGTTTACTAGACAGGCGCTATGACCAGCTAAGCCACGGCGCCGCGCCATGGCTTTTTACTGTGCATTGGTGTCATTAGTGAGGAGCGATGAATTTTGTTGTTTTCAAAGAAAAAACGACTCTGGTGGTACTCGAACCCACAACCTTTGAATGGCCACACACCTGCGTCTAGAAGTCCAATGCGCTATCCATTGCTCCACAGAGCCCAGTATGTGTTAAAGTTTTGACAGTTGCTCTTCAGCATGAGGCTGAATGTCATGACCTAACAACTGCTTACATAATAGAAAGGCACCGCTGGGATTTGAACCCAGGACTTCCTTCCTCGAACCAACAACCTTTGAATGGACACACACCTGCGTCTAGAAGTCCAATGCGCTATCCATTGCTCCACAGAGCCCAGTATGTGTTAAAGTTTTGACAGTTGCTCTTCAGCATGAGGCTGAATGTCATGACCTAACAACTGCTTACATAATAGAAAGGCACCGCTGGGATTTGAACCCAGGACTTCCTGTTTACTAGACAGGCGCTATGACCAGCTAAGCCACGGCGCCACGCCATGGCTTTTTACTGTGGATTGGTGTCATTAGTGAGGAGCGATGAATTTTGTTGTTTTCAAAGAAAAAACGACTCTGGTGGTACTCGAACCCACAACCTTTGAATGGCCACACACCTGCGTCTAGAAGTCCAATGCGCTATCCATTGCGCCACAGAGCCCAGTATGTGTTAAAGTTTTGACAGTTGCTCTTCAGCATGAGGCTGAATGTCATGACCTAACAACTGCTTACATAATAGAAAGGCACCGCTGGGATTTGAACCCAGGACTTCCTGTTTACTAGACAGGCGCTATGACCAGCTAAGCCACGGCGCTGCGCCATGGGACTCGAACCCACAACCTTTGAATGGCCACACACCTGCGTCTAGAAGTCCAATGCGCTATCCATTGCGCCACAGAGCCCAGTATGTGTTAAAGTTTTGACAGTTGCTCTTCAGCAGGAGGCTAAATGTCATGACCTAACAACTGCTTACATAAAGGAAAGGCACCGCTGGGATTTGAACCCAGGACTTCCTGTTTACTAGACAGGCGCTATGACCAGCTAAGCCACGGCGCCACGCCATGGCTTTTTACTGTGCATTGGTGTCATTAGTGAGGAGCGATGAATTTTGTTGTTTTCAAAGAAAAAATGACTCGGGTGGGACTCGAACCCACAACCTTTGAATGGCCACACACCTGCGTCTAGAAGTCCAATGCGCTATCCATTGCGCCACAAAGCCCAGTTTGTGTTAAAGTTTTGACAGTTGCTCTTCAGCATGAGGCTGAATGTCATGACCTAACAACTGCTTACATAAATGAAAGGCACCGCTGGGATTTGAACCCAGGACTTCCTGTTTACTAGACAATCGCTATGACCAGCTAAGCCACGGCGCCGCGCCATGGCTTTTTACTGTGCATTGGTGTCAATAGTGAGGAGCGATGAATTTTGTTGTTTTCAAAGAAAAAACAACTCTGGTGGTACTCGAACCCACAACCTTTGAATGGCCACACACCTGCGTCTAGAAGTCCAATGCGCTATCCATTGCGCCACAGAGCCCAGTATGTGTTAAAGTTTTGACAGTTGCTCTTCAGCAGGAGGCTAAATGTCATGACCTAACAACTGCTTACATAAAGGAAAGGCACCGCTGGGATTTGAACCCAGGACTTCCTGTTTACTAGACAGGCGCTATGACCAGCTAAGCCACGGCGCCGCGCCATGGCTTTTTACTGTGCATTGGTGTCATTAGTGAGGAGCGATGAATTTTGTTGTTTTCAAAGAAAAAACGACTCTGGTGGTACTCGAACCCACAACCTTTGAATGGCCACACACCTGCGTCTAGAAGTCCAATGCGCTATCCATTGCGCCACAGAGCCCAGTATGTGTTAAAGTTTTGACAGTTGCTCTTCAGCATGAGGCTGAATGTCATGACCTAACAACTGCTTACATAATAGAAAGGCACCGCTGGGATTTGAACCCAGGACTTCCTGTTTACTAGACAGGCGCTATGACCAGCTAAGCCACGGCGCCACGCCATGGCTTTTTACTGTGGATTGGTGTCATTAGTGAGGAGCGATGAATTTTGTTGTTTTCAAAGAAAAAACGACTCTGGTGGTACTCGAACCCACAACCTTTGAATGGCCACACACCTGCGTCTAGAAGTCCAATGCGCTATCCATTGCGCCACAGAGCCCAGTATGTGTTAAAGTTTTGACAGTTGCTCTTCAGCATGAGGCTGAATGTCATGACCTAACAACTGCTTACATAATAGAAAGGCACCGCTGGGATTTGAACCCAGGACTTCCTGTTTACTAGACAGGCGCTATGACCAGCTAAGCCCAGCGCCGCGCCATGGGACTCGAACCCACAACCTTTGAATGGCCACACACCTGCGTCTAGAAGTCCAATGCGCTATCCATTGCGCCACAGAGCCCAGTATGTGTTAAAGTTTTGACAGTTGCTCTTCAGCAGGAGGCTAAATGTCATGACCTAACAACTGCTTACATAAAGGAAAGGCACCGCTGGGATTTGAACCCAGGACTTCCTGTTTACTAGACAGGCGCTATGACCAGCTAAGCCACGGCGCCGCGCCATGGCTTTTTACTGTGCATTGGTGTCATTAGTGAGGAGCGATGAATTTTGTTGTTTTCAAAGAAAAAATGACTCGGGTGGGACTCGAACCCACAACCTTTGAATGGCCACACACCTGCATCTAGAAGTCCAATGCGCTATCCATTGCGCCACAGAGCCCAGTATGTGTTAAAGTTTTGACAGTTGCTCTTCAGCATGAGGCTGAATGTCATGACCTAACAACTGCTTACATAATAGAAAGGCACCGCTGGGATTTGAACCCAGGACTTCCTGTTTACTAGACAGGCGCTATGACCAGCTAAGCCACGGCGCCACGCCATGGCTTTTTACTGTGGATTGGTGTCATTAGTGAGGAGCGATGAATTTTGTTGTTTTCAAAGAAAAAACGACTCTGGTGGTACTCAAACCCACAACCTTTGAATGGCCACACACCTGCGTCTAGAAGTCCAATGCGCTATCCATTGCGCCACAGTGCCCAGTATGTGTTAAAGTTTTGACAGTTGCTCTTCAGCATGAGGCTGAATGTCATGACCTAACAACTGCTTACATAATAGAAAGGCACAGCTGGGATTTGAACCCAGGACTTCCTGTTTACTAGACAGGCGCTATAACCAGCTAAGCCACGGCGCCGTGCCATGGGACTCGAACCCACAACCTTTGAATGGCCACACACCTGCGTCTAGAAGTCCAATGCGCTATCCATTGCGCCACGGAGCCCAGTATGTGTTAAAGTTTTGACAGTTGCTCTTCAGCAGGAGGCTAAATGTCATGACCTAACAACTGCTTACATAAAGGAAAGGCACCGCTGGGATTTGAACCCAGGACTTCCTGTTTACTAGACAGGCGCTATGACCAGCTAAGCCACGGCGCCGCGCCATGGCTTTTTACTGTGCATTGGTGTCATTAGTGAGGAGTGATGAATTTTGTTGTTTTCAAAGAAAAAATGACTCGGGTGGGACTCGAACCCACAACCTTTGAATGGCCACACACCTGCGTCTAGAAGTCCAATGCGCTATCCATTGCGCCACAGAGCCCAGTATGTGTTAAAGTTTTGACAGTTGCTCTTCAGCAGGAGGCTAAATGTCATGACCTAACAACTGCTTACATAAAGGAAAGGCACCGCTGGGATTTGAACCCAGGACTTCCTGTTTACTAGACAGGCGCTATGACCAGCTAAGCCACGGCGCCGCGCCATGGCATTTTACTGTGCATTGGTGTCATTAGTGAGGAGCGATGAATTTTGTTGTTTTCAAAGAAAAAACGACTCTGGTGGTACTCGAACCCACAACCTTTGAATGGCCACACACCTGCGTCTAGAAGCCCAATGCGCTATCCATTGCTCCACAGAGCCCAGTATGTGTTAAAGTTTTGACAGTTGCTCTTCAGCATGAGGCTGAATGTCATGACCTAACAACTGCTTACATAATAGAAAGGCACCGCTGGAATTTGAACCCAGGACTTCCTGTTTACTAGACAGGCGCTATGACCAGCTAAGCCACGGCGCCACGCCATGGCTTTTTACTGTGGATTGGTGTCATTAGTGAGGAGCGATGAATTTTGTTGTTTTCAAAGCAAAAACGACTCTGGTGGGACTCGAACCCACAACCTTTGAATGGCCACACACCTGCGTCTAGAAGTCCAATGCGCTATCCATTGCGCCACAGAGCCCAGTATATGTTAAAGTTTTGACAGTTGCTCTTCAGCAGGAGGCTAAATGTCATGACCTAACAACTGCTTACATAAAGGAAAGGCACCGCTGGGATTTGAACCCAGGACTTCCTGTTTACTAGACAGGCGCTATGACCAGCTAAGCCACGGCGCCGCGCCATGGCTTTTTACTGTGCATTGGTGTCAATAGTGAGGAGCGATGAATTTTGTTGTTTTCAAAGAAAAAACAACTCTGGTGGTACTCGAACCCACAACCTTTGAATGGCCACACACCTGCGTCTAGAAGTCCAATGCGCTATCCATTGCGCCACAGAGCCCAGTATGTGTTAAAGTTTTGACAGTTGCTCTTCAGCAGGAGGCTAAATGTCATGACCTAACAACTGCTTACATAAAGGAAAGGCACCGCTGGGATTTGAACCCAGGACTTCCTGTTTACTAGACAGGCGCTATGACCAGCTAAGCCACGGCGCCGCGCCATGGCTTTTTACTGTGCATTGGTGTCATTAGTGAGGAGCGATGAATTTTGTTGTTTTCAAAGAAAAAACGACTCTGGTGGTACTCGAACCCACAACCTTTGAATGGCCACACACCTGCGTCTAGAAGTCCAATGCGCTATCCATTGCGCCACAGAGCCCAGTATGTGTTAAAGTTTTGACAGTTGCTCTTCAGCATGAGGCTGAATGTCATGACCTAACAACTGCTTACATAATAGAAAGGCACCGCTGGGATTTGAACCCAGGACTTCCTGTTTACTAGACAGGCGCTATGACCAGCTAAGCCACGGCGCCACGCCATGGCTTTTTACTGTGGATTGGTGTCATTAGTGAGGAGCGATGAATTTTGTTGTTTTCAAAGAAAAAACGACTCTGGTGGTACTCGAACCCACAACCTTTGAATGGCCACACACCTGCGTCTAGAAGTCCAATGCGCTATCCATTGCGCCACAGAGCCCAGTATGTGTTAAAGTTTTGACAGTTGCTCTTCAGCATGAGGCTGAATGTCATGACCTAACAACTGCTTACATAATAGAAAGGCACCGCTGGGATTTGAACCCAGGACTTCCTGTTTACTAGACAGGCGCTATGACCAGCTAAGCCCAGCGCCGCGCCATGGGACTCGAACCCACAACCTTTGAATGGCCACACACCTGCGTCTAGAAGTCCAATGCGCTATCCATTGCGCCACAGAGCCCAGTATGTGTTAAAGTTTTGACAGTTGCTCTTCAGCAGGAGGCTAAATGTCATGACCTAACAACTGCTTACATAAAGGAAAGGCACCGCTGGGATTTGAACCCAGGACTTCCTGTTTACTAGACAGGCGCTATGACCAGCTAAGCCACGGCGCCGCGCCATGGCTTTTTACTGTGCATTGGTGTCATTAGTGAGGAGCGATGAATTTTGTTGTTTTCAAAGAAAAAATGACTCGGGTGGGACTCGAACCCACAACCTTTGAATGGCCACACACCTGCATCTAGAAGTCCAATGCGCTATCCATTGCGCCACAGAGCCCAGTATGTGTTAAAGTTTTGACAGTTGCTCTTCAGCATGAGGCTGAATGTCATGACCTAACAACTGCTTACATAATAGAAAGGCACCGCTGGGATTTGAACCCAGGACTTCCTGTTTACTAGACAGGCGCTATGACCAGCTAAGCCACGGCGCCACGCCATGGCTTTTTACTGTGGATTGGTGTCATTAGTGAGGAGCGATGAATTTTGTTGTTTTCAAAGAAAAAACGACTCTGGTGGTACTCAAACCCACAACCTTTGAATGGCCACACACCTGCGTCTAGAAGTCCAATGCGCTATCCATTGCGCCACAGTGCCCAGTATGTGTTAAAGTTTTGACAGTTGCTCTTCAGCATGAGGCTGAATGTCATGACCTAACAACTGCTTACATAATAGAAAGGCACAGCTGGGATTTGAACCCAGGACTTCCTGTTTACTAGACAGGCGCTATAACCAGCTAAGCCACGGCGCCGTGCCATGGGACTCGAACCCACAACCTTTGAATGGCCACACACCTGCGTCTAGAAGTCCAATGCGCTATCCATTGCGCCACGGAGCCCAGTATGTGTTAAAGTTTTGACAGTTGCTCTTCAGCAGGAGGCTAAATGTCATGACCTAACAACTGCTTACATAAAGGAAAGGCACCGCTGGGATTTGAACCCAGGACTTCCTGTTTACTAGACAGGCGCTATGACCAGCTAAGCCACGGCGCCGCGCCATGGCTTTTTACTGTGCATTGGTGTCATTAGTGAGGAGTGATGAATTTTGTTGTTTTCAAAGAAAAAATGACTCGGGTGGGACTCGAACCCACAACCTTTGAATGGCCACACACCTGCGTCTAGAAGTCCAATGCGCTATCCATTGCGCCACAGAGCCCAGTATGTGTTAAAGTTTTGACAGTTGCTCTTCAGCAGGAGGCTAAATGTCATGACCTAACAACTGCTTACATAAAGGAAAGGCACCGCTGGGATTTGAACCCAGGACTTCCTGTTTACTAGACAGGCGCTATGACCAGCTAAGCCACGGCGCCGCGCCATGGCATTTTACTGTGCATTGGTGTCATTAGTGAGGAGCGATGAATTTTGTTGTTTTCAAAGAAAAAACGACTCTGGTGGTACTCGAACCCACAACCTTTGAATGGCCACACACCTGCGTCTAGAAGCCCAATGCGCTATCCATTGCTCCACAGAGCCCAGTATGTGTTAAAGTTTTGACAGTTGCTCTTCAGCATGAGGCTGAATGTCATGACCTAACAACTGCTTACATAATAGAAAGGCACCGCTGGAATTTGAACCCAGGACTTCCTGTTTACTAGACAGGCGCTATGACCAGCTAAGCCACGGCGCCACGCCATGGCTTTTTACTGTGGATTGGTGTCATTAGTGAGGAGCGATGAATTTTGTTGTTTTCAAAGCAAAAACGACTCTGGTGGGACTCGAACCCACAACCTTTGAATGGCCACACACCTGCGTCTAGAAGTCCAATGCGCTATCCATTGCGCCACAGAGCCCAGTATATGTTAAAGTTTTGACAGTTGCTCTTCAGCAGGAGGCTAAATGTCATGACCTAACAACTGCTTACATAAAGGAAAGGCACCGCTGGGATTTGAACCCAGGACTTCCTGTTTACTAGACAGGCGCTATGACCAGCTAAGCCACGGCGCCGCGCCATGGCTTTTTACTGTGCATTGGTGTCATTAGTGAGGAGCGATGAATTTTGTTGTTTTCAAAGAAAAAATGACTCGGGTGGGACTCGAACCCACAACCTTTGAATGGCCACACACCTGCGTCTAGAAGTCCAATGCGCTATCCATTGCGCCACAAAGCCCAGTTTGTGTTAAAGTTTTGACAGTTGCTCTTCAGCATGAGGCTGAATGTCATGACCTAACAACTGCTTTCATAAAGGAAAGGCACCGCTGGGATTTGAACCCAGGACTTCCTGTTTACTAGACAGGCGCTATGACCAGCTAAGCCACGGCACCGCGCCATGGCTTTTTACTGTGCATTGGTGTCATTAGTGAGGAGCGATGAATTTTGTTGTTTTCAAAGAAAAAACGACTCTGGTGGTACTCGAACCCACAACCTTTGAATGGCCACACACCTGCGTCTAGAAGTCCAATGCGCTATCCATTGCTCCACAGAGCCCAGTATGTGTTAAAGTTTTGACAGTTGCTCTTCAGCATGAGGCTGAATGTCATGACCTAACAACTGCTTACATAATAGAAAGGCACCGCTGGAATTTGAACCCAGGACTTCCTGTTTACTAGACAGGCGCTATGACCAGCTAAGCCACGGCGCCACGCCATGGCTTTTTACTGTGGATTGGTGTCATTAGTGAGGAGCGATGAATTTTGTTGTTTTCAAAGCAAAAACGACTCTGGTGGGACTCGAACCCACAACCTTTGAATAGCCACACACCTGCGTCTAGAAGTCCAATGCGCTATCCATTGCGCCACAGAGCCCAGTATGTGTTAAAGTTTTGACAGTTGCTCTTCAGCATGAGGCCGAATGTCATGACCTAACAACTGCTTACATAATAGAAAGGCACCGCTGGGATTTGAACCCAGGACTTCCTGTTTACTAGACAGGCGCTATAACCAGCTAAGCCATGGCGCCGCGCCATGGGACTCGAACCCACAACCTTTGAATGGCCACACACCTGCGTCTAGAAGTCCAATGCGCTATCCATTGCGCCACGGAGCCCAGTATGTGTTAAAGTTTTGACAGTTGCTCTTCAGCAGGAGGCTAAATGTCATGACCTAACAACTGCTTACATAAAGGAAAGGCACCGCTGGGATTTGAACCCAGGACTTCCTGTTTACTAGACAGGCGCTATGACCAGCTAAGCCACGGCGCCGCGCCATGGCTTTTTACTGTGCATTGGTGTCATTAGTGAGGAGTGATGAATTTTGTTGTTTTCAAAGAAAAAATGACTCGGGTGGGACTCGAACCCACAACCTTTGAATGGCCACACACCTGCGTCTAGAAGTCCAATGCGCTATCCATTGCGCCACAGAGCCCAGTATGTGTTAAAGTTTTGACAGTTGCTCTTCAGCAGGAGGCTAAATGTCATGACCTAACAACTGCTTACATAAAGGAAAGGCACCGCTGGGATTTGAACCCAGGACTTCCTGTTTACTAGACAGGCGCTATGACCAGCTAAGCCACGGCGCCGCGCCATGGCTTTTTACTGTGCATTGGTGTCATTAGTGAGGAGCGATGAATTTTGTTGTTTTCAAAGAAAAAACGACTCTGGTGGTACTCGAACCCACAACCTTTGAATGGCCACACACCTGCGTCTAGAAGTCCAATGCGCTATCCATTGCGCCACAGAGCCCAGTATGTGTTAAAGTTTTGACAGTTGCTCTTCAGCATGAGGCTGAATGTCATGACCTAACAACTGCTTACATAATAGAAAGGCACCGCTGGGATTTGAACCCAGGACTTCCTGTTTACTAGACAGGCGCTATGACCAGCTAAGCCACGGCGCCACGCCATGGCTTTTTACTGTGGATTGGTGTCATTAGTGAGGAGCGATGAATTTTGTTGTTTTCAAAGAAAAAACGACTCTGGTGGTACTCGAACCCACAACCTTTGAATGGCCACACACCTGCGTCTAGAAGTCCAATGCGCTATCCATTGCGCCACAGAGCCCAGTATGTGTTAAAGTTTTGACAGTTGCTCTTCAGCATGAGGCTGAATGTCATGACCTAACAACTGCTTACATAATAGAAAGGCACAGCTGGGATTTGAACCCAGGACTTCCTGTTTACTAGACAGGCGCTATAACCAGCTAAGCCATGGCGCCGCGCCATGGGACTCGAACCCACAACCTTTGAATGGCCACACACCTGCGTCTAGAAGTCCAATGCGCTATCCATTGCGCCACGGAGCCCAGTATGTGTTAAAGTTTTGACAGTTGCTCTTCAGCAGGAGGCTAAATGTCATGACCTAACAACTGCTTACATAAAGGAAAGGCACCGCTGGGATTTGAACCCAGGACTTCCTGTTTACTAGACAGGCGCTATGACCAGCTAAGCCACGGCGCCGCACCATGGCTTTTTACTGTGCATTGGTGTCATTAGTGAGGAGCGATGAATTTTGTTGTTTTCAAAGAAAAAACTACTCTGGTGGGACTCGAACCCACAACCTTTGAATGGCCACACACCTGCGTCTAGAAGTCCAATGCGCTATCCATTGCGCCACAGAGCCCAGTATGTGTTAAAGTTTTGACAGTTGCTCTTCAGCATGAGGCTGAATGTCATGACCTAACAACTGCTTACATAATAGAAAGGCACCGCTGGGATTTGAACCCAGGACTTCCTGTTTACTAGACAGGCGCTATGACCAGCTAAGCCACGGCGCCACGCCATGGCTTTTTACTGTGGATTGGTGTCATTAGTGAGGAGCGATGAATTTTGTTGTTTTCAAAGAAAAAACGACTCTGGTGGTACTCGAACCCACAACCTTTGAATGGCCACACACCTGCGTCTAGAAGTCCAATGCGCTATCCATTGCGCCACAGAGCCCAGTATGTGTTAAAGTTTTGACAGTTGCTCTTCAGCATGAGGCTGAATGTCATGACCTAACAACTGCTTACATAATAGAAAGGCACCGCTGGGATTTGAACCCAGGACTTCCTGTTTACTAGACAGGCGCTATGACCAGCTAAGCCACGGCACCGCGCCATGGGACTCGAACCCACAACCTTTGAATGGCCACACACCTGCGTCTAGAAGTCCAATGCGCTATCCATTGCGCCACAGAGCCCAGTATGTGTTAAAGTTTTGACAGTTGCTCTTCAGCAGGAGGCTAAATGTCATGACCTAACAACTGCTTACATAAAGGAAAGGCACCGCTGGGATTTGAACCCAGGACTTCCTGTTTACTAGACAGGCGCTATGACCAGCTAAGCCACGGCGCCACGCCATGGCTTTTTACTGTGCATTGGTGTCATTAGTGAGGAGCGATGAATTTTGTTGTTTTCAAAGCAAAAACGACTCTGGTGGGACTCGAACCCACAACCTTTGAATAGCCACACACCTGCGTCTAGAAGTCCAATGTGCTATCCATTGCGCCACAGAGCCCAGTATGTGTTAAAGTTTTGACAGTTGCTCTTCAGCATGAGGCTGAATGTCATGACCTAACAACTGCTTACATAATAGAAAGGCACCGCTGGGATTTGAACCCAGGACTTCCTGTTTACTAGACAGGCGCTATGACCAGCTAAGCCACGGCGCCACGCCATGGCTTTTTACTGTGGATTGGTGTCATTAGTGAGGAGCGATGAATTTTGTTGTTTTCAAAGAAAAAACGACTCTGGTGGTACTCGAACCCACAACCTTTGAATGGCCACACACCTGCGTCTAGAAGTCCAATGCGCTATCCATTGCGCCACAGAGCCCAGTATGTGTTAAAGTTTTGACAGTTGCTCTTCAGCATGAGGCTGAATGTCATGACCTAACAACTGCTTACATAATAGAAAGGCACAGCTGGGATTTGAACCCAGGACTTCCTGTTTACTAGACAGGCGCTATAACCAGCTAAGCCATGGCGCCGCGCCATGGGACTCGAACCCACAACCTTTGAATGGCCACACACCTGCGTCTAGAAGTCCAATGCGCTATCCATTGCGCCACGGAGCCCAGTATGTGTTAAAGTTTTGACAGTTGCTCTTCAGCAGGAGGCTAAATGTCATGACCTAACAACTGCTTACATAAAGGAAAGGCACCGCTGGGATTTGAACCCAGGACTTCCTGTTTACTAGACAGGCGCTATGACCAGCTAAGCCACGGCGCCGCGCCATGGCTTTTTACTGTGCATTGGTGTCATTAGTGAGGAGTGATGAATTTTGTTGTTTTCAAAGAAAAAATGACTCGGGTGGGACTCGAACCCACAACCTTTGAATGGCCACACACCTGCGTCTAGAAGTCCAATGCGCTATCCATTGCGCCACAGAGCCCAGTAGGTGTTAAAGTTTTGACAGTTGCTCTTCAGCAGGAGGCTAAATGTCATGACCTAACAACTGCTTACATAAAGGAAAGGCACCGCTGGGATTTGAACCCAGGACTTCCTGTTTACTAGACAGGCGCTATGACCAGCTAAGCCACGGCGCCGCGCCATGGCTTTTTACTGTGCATTGGTGTCATTAGTGAGGAGCGATGAATTTTGTTGTTTTCAAAGAAAAAACGACTCTGGTGGTACTCGAACCCACAACCTTTGAATGGCCACACACCTGCGTCTAGAAGTCCAATGCGCTATCCATTGCTCCACAGAGCCCAGTATGTGTTAAAGTTTTGACAGTTGCTCTTCAGCATGAGGCTGAATGTCATGACCTAACAACTGCTTACATAATAGAAAGGCACCGCTGGAATTTGAACCCAGGACTTCCTGTTTACTAGACAGGCGCTATGACCAGCTAAGCCACGGCGCCACGCCATGGCTTTTTACTGTGGATTGGTGTCATTAGTGAGGAGCGATGAATTTTGTTGTTTTCAAAGAAAAAACTACTCTGGTGGGACTCGAACCCACAACCTTTGAATGGACACACACCTGCGTCTAGAAGTCCAATGCGCTATCCATTGCGCCACAGAGCCCAGTATGTGTTAAAGTTTTGACAGTTGCTCTTCAGCATGAGGCTGAATGTCATGACCTAACAACTGCTTACATAATAGAAAGGCACAGCTGGGATTTGAACCCAGGACTTCCTGTTTACTAGACAGGCGCTATAACCAGCTAAGCCATGGCGCCGCACCATGGGACTCGAACCCACAACCTTTGAATGGCCACACACCTGCGTCTAGAAGTCCAATGCGCTATCCATTGCGCCACGGAGCCCAGTATGTGTTAAAGTTTTGACAGTTGCTCTTCAGCAGGAGGCTAAATGTCATGACCTAACAACTGCTTACATAAAGGAAAGGCACCGCTGGGATTTGAACCCAGGACTTCCTGTTTACTAGACAGGCGCTATGACCAGCTAAGCCACGGCGCCGCACCATGGCTTTTTACTGTGCATTGGTGTCATTAGTGAGGAGTGATGAATTTTGTTGTTTTCAAAGAAAAAATGACTCGGGTGGGACTCGAACCCACAACCTTTGAATGGCCACACACCTGCGTCTAGAAGTCCAATGCGCTATCCATTGCGCCACAGAGCCCAGTATGTGTTAAAGTTTTGACAGTTGCTCTTCAGCAGGAGGCTAAATGTCATGACCTAACAACTGCTTACATAAAGGAAAGGCACCGCTGGGATTTGAACCCAGGACTTCCTGTTTACTAGACAGGCGCTATGACCAGCTAAGCCACGGCGCCACGCCATGGCTTTTTACTGTGCATTGGTGTCATTAGTGAGGAGCGATGAATTTTGTTGTTTTCAAAGAAAAAATGACTCGGGTGGGACTCGAACCAACAACCTTTGAATGGCCACACACCTGCGTCTAGAAGTCCAATGCGCTATCCATTGCGCCACAAAGCCCAGTTTGTGTTAAAGTTTTGACAGTTGCTCTTCAGCATGAGGCTGAATGTCATGACCTAACAACTGCTTACATAAAGGAAAGGCACCGCTGGGATTTGAAGCCAGGACTTCCTGTTTACTAGACAGGCGCTATGACCAGCTAAGCCACGGCGCCACGCCATGGCTTTTTACTGTGGATTGGTGTCAATAGTGAGGAGCGATGAATTTTGTTGTTTTCAAAGAAAAAACGACTCTGGTGGTACTCGAACCCACAACCTTTGAATGGCCACACACCTGCGTCTAGAAGTCCAATGCGATATCCATTGCGCCACAGAGCCCAGTATGTGTTAAAGTTTTGACAGTTGCTCTTCAGCATGAGGCTGAATGTCATGACCTAACAACTGCTTACATAATAGAAAGGCACCGCTGGGATTTGAACCCAGGACTTCCTGTTTACTAGACAGGCGCTATGACCAGCTAAGCCACGGCGCCACGCCATGGCTTTTTACTGTGGATTGGTGTCATTAGTGAGGAGCGATGAATTTTGTTGTTTTCAAAGAAAAAACGACTCTGGTGGTACTCGAACCCACAACCTTTGAATGGCCACACACCTGCGTCTAGAAGTCCAACGCGCTATCCATTGCGCCACAGAGCCCAGTATGTGTTAAAGTTTTGACAGTTGCTCTTCAGCATGAGGCTGAATGTCATGACCTAACAACTGCTTACATAATAGAAAGGCACCGCTGGGATTTGAACCCAGGACTTCCTGTTTACTAGACAGGCGCTATGACCCGCTAAGCCACGGCGCCACGCCATGGGACTCGAACCCACAACCTTTGAATGGCCACACACCTGCATCTAGAAGTCCAATGCGCTATCCATTGCGCCACAGAGCCCAGTATGTGTTAAAGTTTTGACAGTTGCTCTTCAGCAGGAGGCTAAATGTCATGACCTAACAACTGCTTACATAAAGGAAAGGCACCGCTGGGATTTGAACCCAGGACTTCCTGTTTACTAGACAGGCGCTACGACCAGCTAAGCCACGGCGCCACGCCATGGCTTTTTACTGTGCATTGGTGTCATTAGTGAGGAGCGATGAATTTTGTTGTTTTCAAAGAAAAAATGACTCGGGTGGGACTCGAACCAACAACCTTTGAATGGCCACACACCTGCGTCTAGAAGTCCAATGCGCTATCCATTGCGCCACAAAGCCCAGTTTGTGTTAAAGTTTTGACAGTTGCTCTTCAGCATGAGGCTGAATGTCATGACCTAACAACTGCTTACATAAAGGAAAGGCACCGCTGGGATTTGAAGCCAGGACTTCCTGTTTACTAGACAGGCGCTATGACCAGCTAAGCCACGGCGCCGCGCCATGGCTTTTTACTGTGCATTGGTGTCAATAGTGAGGAGCGATGAATTTTGTTGTTTTCAAAGAAAAAACGACTCTGGTGGTACTCGAACCCACAACCTTTGAATGGCCACACACCTGCGTCTAGAAGTCCAATGCGCTATCCATTGCGCCACAGAGCCCAGTATGTGTTAAAGTTTTGACAGTTGCTCTTCAGCAGGAGGCTAAATGTCATGACCTAACAACTGCTTACATAAAGGAAAGGCACCGCTGGGATTTGAACCCAGGACTTCCTGTTTACTAGACAGGCGCTATGACCAGCTAAGCCACGGCGCCGCACCATGGCTTTTTACTGTGCATTGGTGTCATTAGTGAGGATCGATGAATTTTGTTGTTTTCAAAGAAAAAACGGCTCTGGTGGTACTCGAACCCACAACCTTTGAATGGCCACACACCTGCGTCTAGAAGTCCAATGCGCTATCCATTGCTCCACAGAGCCCAGTATGTGTTAAAGTTTTGACAGTTGCTCTTCAGCATGAGGCTGAATGTCATGACCTAACAACTGCTTACATAATAGAAAGGCACCGCTGGAATTTGAACCCAGGACTTCCTGTTTACTAGACAGGCGCTATGACCAGCTAAGCCACGGCGCCACGCCATGGCTTTTTACTGTGGATTGGTGTCATTAGTGAGGAGCGATGAATTTTGTTGTTTTCAAAGCAAAAACGACTCTGGTGGGACTCGAACCCACAACCTTTGAATGGCCACACACCTGCGTCTAGAAGTCCAATGCGATATCCATTGCGCCACAGAGCCCAGTATGTGTTAAAGTTTTGACAGTTGCTCTTCAGCATGAGGCTGAATGTCATGACCTAACAACTGCTTACATAATAGAAAGGCACCGCTGGGATTTGAACCCAGGACTTCCTGTTTACTAGACAGGCGCTATGACCAGCTAAGCCACGGCGCCGCGCCATAGGACTCGAACCCACAACCTTTGAATGGCCACACACCTGCGTCTAGAAGTCCAATGCGCTATCCATTGCGCCACAGAGCCCAGTATGTGTTAAAGTTTTGACAGTTGCTCTTCAGCAGGAGGCTAAATGTCATGACCTAACAACTGCTTACATAAAGGAAAGGCACCGCTGGGATTTGAACCTAGGACTTCCTGTTTACTAGACAGGCGCTATGACCAGCTAAGCCACGGCGCCGCGCCATGGCTTTTTACTGTGCATTGGTGTCATTAGTGAGGAGCGATGAATTTTGTTGTTTTCAAAGAAAAAATGACTCGGGTGGGACTCGAACCCACAACCTTTGAATGGCCACACACCTGCGTCTAGAAGTCCAATGCGCTATCCATTGCACCACAAAGCCCAGTTTGTGTTAAAGTTTTGACAGTTGCTCTTCAGCATGAGGCTGAATGTCATGACCTAACAACTGCTTACATAATAGAAAGGCACCGCTGGAATTTGAACCCAGGACTTCCTGTTTACTAGACAGGCGCTATGACCAGCTAAGCCACGGCGCCACGCCATGGCTTTTTACTGTGGATTGGTGTCATTAGTGAGGAGCGATGAATTTTGTTGTTTTCAAAGAAAAAACGACTCTGGTGGTACTCGAACCCACAACCTTTGAATGGCCACACACCTGCGTCTAGAAGTCCAATGCGCTATCCATTGCGCCACAGAGCCCAGTATGTGTTAAAGTTTTGACAGTTGCTCTTCAGCATGAGGCTGAATGTCATGACCTAACAACTCCTTACATAATAGTAAGGCACAGCTGGGATTTGAACCCAGGACTTCCTGTTTACTAGACAGGCGCTATGACCAGCTAAGCCACGGCGCCGCACCATGAGACTCGAACCCACAACCTTTGAATGGCCACACACCTGCGTCTAGAAGTCCAATGCGCTATCCATTGCGCCACAGAGCCCAGTATGTGTTAAAGTTTTGACAGTTGCTCTTCAGCATGAGGCTGAATGTCATGACCTAACAACTGCTTACATAATAGAAAGGCACCGCTGGGATTTGAACCCAGGACTTCCTGTTTACTAGACAGGCGCTATGAGCAGCTAAGCCATGGCGCCGCGCCATGGGACTCGAACCCACAACCTTTGAATGGCCACACACCTGCGTCTAGAAGTCTAATGCGCTATCCATTGCGCCACAGAGCCCAGTATGTGTTAAAGTTTTGACAGTTGCTCTTCAGCAGGAGGCTGAATGTCATGACCTAACAACTGCTTACATAATAGAAAGGCACCGCTGGGATTTGAACCCAGGACTTCCTGTTTACTAGACAGGCGCTATGACCAGCTAAGCCATGGCGCCACGCCATGGCTTTTTACTGTGGATTGGTGTCATTAGTGAGGAGCGATGAATTTTGTTGTTTTCAAAGAAAAAACGACTCTGGGGGGACTCGAACCCACAACCTTTGAATGGCCACACACCTGCGTCTAGAAGTCCAATGTGCTATCCATTGCGCCACAGAGCCCAGTATGTGTTAAAGTTTTGACAGTTGCTCTTCAGCATGAGGCTGAATGTCATGACCTAACAACTGCTTACATAATAGAAAGGCACCGCTGGGATTTGAACCCAGGACTTCCTCTTTACTAGACAGGCGCTATGACCAGCTAAGCCACGGCGCCACGCCATGGCTTTTTACTGTGGATTGGTGTCATTAGTGAGGAGCGATGAATTTTGTTGTTTTCAAAGAAAAAACGACTCTGGGGGGACTCGAACCCACAACCTTTGAATGGCCACACCTGCGTCTAGAAGTCCAATGTGCTATCCATTGCGCCACAGAGCCCAGTATGTGTTAAAATTTTGACAGTTGCTCTTCAGCATGAGGCTGAATGTCATGACCTAACAACTGCTTACATAATAGAAAGGCACCGCTGGGATTTGAACCCAGGACTTCCTGTTTACTAGACAGGCGCTATGACCAGCTAAGCCACGACGCCGCGCCATGGCTTTTCACTGTGCATTGGTGTCATTAGTGAGGAGCGATGAATTTTGTTGTTTTCAAAGAAAAAATGACTCTGGTGGGACTCGAACCCACAACCTTTGAATGGCCACACACCTGCGTCTAGACGTCCAATGCGCTATCCATTGCGCCACAGAGCCCAGTATGTGTTAAAGTTTTGACAGTTGCTCTTCAGCAGGAGGCTAAATGTCATGACCTAAAAACTGCTTACATAAAGGAAAGGCACCGCTGGGATTTGAACCCAGGACTTCCTGTTTACTAGACAGGCGCTATGACCAGCTAAGCCACGGCGCCGCGCCATGGCTTTTTACTGTGCATTGGTGTCATTAGTGAGGAGCGATGAATTTTGTTGTTTTCAAAGAAAAAATGACTCTGGTGGGACTTAAGCCCACAACCTTTGAATGGCCACACACCTGCGTCTAGAAGTCCAATGCGCTATCCATTGCGCCACAGAGCCCAGTATGTGTTAAAGTTTTGACAGTTGCTCTTCAGCAGGAGGCTAAATGTCATGACCTAACAACTGCTTACATAAAGGAAAGGCACCGCTGGGATTTGAACCCAGGACTTCCTGTTTACTAGACAGGCGCTATGACCAGCTAAGCCACGGCGCCGCACCATGGCTTTTTACTGTGCATTGGTGTCATTAGTGAGGAGCGATGAATTTTGTTGTTTTCAAAGAAAAAACGACTCTGGTGGGACTCGAACCCACAACCTTTGAATGGCCACACACCTGCGTCTAGAAGTCCAATGCGCTATCCATTGCTCCACAGAGCCCAGTATGTGTTAAAGTTTTGACAGTTGCTCTTCAGCAGGAGGCTGAATGTCATGACCTAACAACTGCTTACATAATAGAAAGGCACCGCTGGGATTTGAACCCAGGACTTCCTGTTTACTAGACAGGCGCCATGACCAGCTAAGCCACGGCGCCGCGCCATGGCTTTTTACTGTGCATTGGTGTCATTAGTGAGGAGCGATGAATTTTGTTGTTTTCAAAGAAAAAATGACTCTGGTGGGACTCGAACCCACAACCTTTGAATGGCCACACACCTGCGTCTAGAAGTCCAATGCGCTATCCATTGCGCCACAGAGCCCAGCATGTGTTAAAGTTTTGACAGTTGCTCTTCAGCATGAGGCTGAATGTCATGACCTAACAACTGCTTACATAATAGAAAGGCACCGTTGGGATTTGAACCCAGGACTTCCTGTTTACTAGACAGGCGCTATGACCAGCTAAGCCACGGCGCCGCACCATGGCTTTTTACTGTGGATTGGTGTCATTAGTGAGGAGCGATGAATTTTGTTGTTTTCAAAGAAAAAATGACTCTGGTGGGACTCGAACCCACAACCTTTGAATGGCCACACACCTGCGTCTAGAAGTCCAATGCGCTATCCATTGCGCCACAGAGCCCAGTATGTGTTAAAGTTTTGACAGTTGCTCTTCAGCATGAGGCTGAATGTCATGACCTAACAACTGCTTATATAATAGAAAGGCACCGCTGGGATTTGAACCCAGGACTTCCTGTTTACTAGACAGGCACTATGACCAGCTAAGCCACGGCGCCACGCCATGGCTTTTTACTGTGGATTGGTGTCATTAGTGAGGAGCGATGAATTTTGTTGTTTTCAAAGAAAAAACGACTCTGGTGGGACTCGAACCCACAACCTTTGAATGGCCACACACCTGCGTCTAGAAGTCCAATGCGCTATCCATTGCGCCACAGAGCCCAGTATGTGTTAAAGTTTTGACAGTTGCTCTTCAGCAGGAGGCTAAATGTCATGACCTAACAACTGCTTACATAAAGGAAAGGCACCGCTGGGATTTGAACCCAGGACTTCCTGTTTACTAGACAGGCGCTATGACCAGCTAAGCCACGGCGCCACGCCATGGCTTTTTACTGTGCATTGGTGTCATTAGTGAGGAGCGATGAATTTTGTTGTTTTCAAAGCAAAAACGACTCTGGTGGGACTCGAACCCACAACCTTTGAATGGCCACACACCTGCGTCTAGAAGTCCAATGCGCTATCCATTGCGCCACAGAGCCCAGTATGTGTTAAAGTTTTGACAGTTGCTCTTCAGCATGAGGCTGAATGTCATGACCTAACAACTGCTTACATAATAGAAAGGCACCGCTGGGATTTGAACCCAGGACTTCCTGTTCACTAGACAGGCGCTATGACCAGCTAAGCCACGGCGCCACGCCATGGCTTTTTACTGTGGATTGGTGTCATTAGTGAGGAGCGATAAATTTTGTTGTTTTCAAAGAAAAAACGACTCTGGTGGGACTCGAACCCACAACCTTTGAATGGCCACACACCTGCGTCTAGAAGTCCAATGCGCTATCCATTGCGCCACAGAGCCCAGTATGTGTTAAAGTTTTGACAGTTGCTCTTCAGCAGGAGGCTAAATGTCATGACCTAACAACTGCTTACATAATAGAAAGGCACCGCTGGGATTTGAACCCAGGACTTCCTGTTTACTAGACAGGCGCTATGACCAGCTAAGCCACGGCGCCGCGCCATGGGACTCGAACCCACAACCTTTGAATGGCCACACACCTGCGTCTAGAAGTCCAATGCGCTATCCATTGCGCCACAGAGCCCAGTATGTGTTAAAGTTTTGACAGTTGCTCTTCAGCAGGAGGCTAAATGTCATGACCTAACAACTGCTTACATAATAGAAAGGAACCCCTGGGATTTGAACCCAGCACTTCCTGTTTACTAGACAGGCGCTATGACCAGCTAAGCCACGGCGCCACGCCATGGCTTTTTACTGTGGATTGGTGTCATTAGTGAGGAGCGATGAATTTTGTTGTTTTCAAAGAAAAAATGACTCTGGTGGGACTCGAACCCACAAGCTTTGAATGGCCACACACCTGCGTCTAGAAGTCCAATGCGCTATCCATTGCGCCACAGAGCCCAGTATGTGTTAAAGTTTTGACAGTTGCTCTTCAGCATGAGGCTGAATGTCATGACCTAACAACTGCTTACATAATAGAAAGGCACCGCTGGGATTTGAACCCAGGACTTCCTGTTTACTAGACAGGCGCTATGACCAGCTAAGCCACGGCGCCACGCCATGGCTTTTTACTGTGGATTGGTGTCATTAGTGAGGAGCGATGAATTTTGTTGTTTTCAAAGAAAGAACGACTCTGGTGGTACTCGATCCCACAACCTTTGAATGGCCACACACCTGCGTCTAGAAGTCCAATGCGCTATCCATTGCGCCACAGAGCCCAGTATGTGTTAAAGTTTTGACAGTTGCTCTTCAGCATGAGGCTGAATGTCATGACCTAACAACTGCTTACATAATAGAAAGGCACCGCTGGGATTTGAACCCAGGACTTCCTGTTTACTAGACAGGCGCTATGACCAGCTAAGCCACGGCGCCATGCCATGGCTTTTTACTGTGGATTGGTGTCATTAGTGAGGAGCGATGAATTTTGTTGTTTTCAAAGAAAAAACGACTCTGGGCGGACTCGAACACACAACCTTTGAATGGCCACACACCTGCGTCTAGAAGTCCAATGCGCTATCCATTGCGCCACAGAGCCCAGGATGTGTTAAAGTTTTGACAGTTGCTCTTCAGCATGAGGCTGAATGTCATGACCTAACAACTGCTTACATAATAGAAAGGCACCGCTGGGATTTGAACCCAGGACTTCCTGTTTACTAGACAGGCGCTATGACCAGCTAAGCCACGGCGCCACGCCATGGCTTTTTACTGTGGATTGGTGTCATTAGTGAGGAGCGATGAATTTTGTTGTTTTCAAAGAAAAAACGACTCTGGTGGGACTCGAACCCACAACCGTTGAATGGCCACACACCTGCGTCTAGAAGTCCAATGCGCTATCCATTGCACCACAGAGCCCAGTATGTGTTAAAGTTTTGACAGTTGCTCTTCAGCAGGAGGCTAAATGTCATGACCTAACAACTGCTTACACAATAGAAAGGCACCGCTGGGATTTGAACCCAGGACTTCCTGTTTACTAGACAGGCGCTATGACCAGCTAAGCCACGGCGCCGCGCCATGGCTTTTTACTGTGCATTGGTGTCATTAGTGAGGAGCGATGAATTTTGTTGTTTTCAAAGAAAAAATGACTCGGGTGGGACTCGAACCCACAACCTTTGAATGGCCACACACCTGCGTCTAGAAGTCCAATGCGCTATCCATTGCGCCACAAAGCCCAGTTTGTGTTAAAGTTTTGACAGTTGCTCTTCAGCATGAGGCTGAATGTCATGACCTAACAACTGCTTACATAATAGAAAGGAACCGCTGGGATTTGAACCCAGCACTTCCTGTTTACTAGACAGGCGCTATGACCAGCTAAGCCACTGCGCCACGCCATGGCTTTTTACTGTGGATTGGTGTCATTAGTGAGGAGCGATGAATTTTGTTGTTTTCAAAGAAAAAACGACTCTGGTGGGACTCGAACCCACAAGCTTTGAATGGCCACACACCTGCGTCTAGAAGTCCAATGCGCTATCCATTGCGCCACAGAGCCCAGTATGTGTTAAAGTTTTGACAGTTGCTCTTCAGCATGAGGCTGAATGTCATGACCTAACAACTGCTTACATAATAGAAAGGCACCGCTGGGATTTGAACCCAGGACTTCCTGTTTACTAGACAGGCGCTATGACCAGCTAAGCCACGGCGCCACGCCATGGCTTTTTACTGTGGATTGGTGTCATTAGTGAGGAGCGATGAATTTTGTTGTTTTCAAAGAAAGAACGACTCTGGTGGTACTCGAACCCACAACCTTTGAATGGCCACACACCTGCGTCTAGAAGTCCAATGCGCTATCCATTGCGCCACAGAGCCCAGTATGTGTTAAAGTTTTGACAGTTGCTCTTCAGCATGAGGCTGAATGTCATGACCTAACAACTGCTTACATAATGGAAAGGCACCGCTGGGATTTGAACCCAGGACTTCCTGTTTACTAGACAGGCGCTATGACCAGCTAAGACACGGCGCCACGCCATGGCTTTTTACTGTGGATTGGTGTCATTAGTGAGGAGCGATGAATTTTGTTGTTTTCAAGGAAAAAATGACTCTGGTGGGACTCGAACCCACAACCTTTGAATAGCCACACACCTGCGTCTAGAAGTCCAATGCGCTATCCATTGCGCCACAGAGCCCAGTATGTGTTAAAGTTTTGACAGTTGCTCTTCAGCATGAGGCTGAATGTCATGACCTAACAACTGCTTACATAATGGAAAGGCACCGCTGGGATTTGAAGCCAGGACTTCCTGTTTACTAGACAGGCGCTATGACCAGCTAAGACACGGCGCCACGCCATGGCTTTTTACTGTGGATTGGTGTCATTAGTGAGGAGCGATGAATTTTGTTGTTTTCAAGGAAAAAATGACTCTGGTGGGACTCGAACCCACAACCTTTGAATAGCCACACACCTGCGTCTAGAAGTCCAATGCGCTATCCATTGCGCCACAGAGCCCAGTATGTGTTAAAGTTTTGACAGTTGCTCTTCAGCAGGAGGCTGAATGTCATGACCTAACAACTGCTTACATAATAGAAAGGAACCGCTGGGATTTGAACTCAGCACTTCCTGTTTACTAGACAGGCGCTATGACCAGCTAAGCCACGGCGCCACGCCATGGCTTTTTACTGTGGATTGGTGTCATTAGTGAGGAGCGATGAATTTTGTTGTTTTCAAAGAAAAAACGACTCTGGTGGGACTCGAACCCACAACCTTTGAATGGCCACACACCTGCGTCTAGAAGTCCAATGCGCTATCCATTGCGCCACAGAGCCCAGTATGTGTTAAAGTTTTGACAGTTGCTCTTCAGCATGAGGCTGAATGTCATGACCTAACAACTGCTTACATAATAGAAAGGCACCGCTGGGATTTGAACCCAGGACTTCCTGTTTACTAGACAGGCGCTATGACCAGCTAAGCCATGGCGCCGCGCCATGGGACTCGAACCCACAACCTTTGAATGGCCACACACCTGCGTCTAGAAGTCTAATGCGCTATCCATTGCGCCACAGAGCCCAGTATGTGTTAAAGTTTTGACAGTTGCTCTTCAGCAGGAGGCTGAATGTCATGACCTAACAACTGCTTACATAAAGGAAAGGCACCGCTGGGATTTGAACCCAGGACTTCCTGTTTACTAGACAGGCGCTATGACCAGCTAAGCCACGGCGCCGCGCCATGGCTTTTTACTGTGCATTGGTGTCATTAGTGAGGAGCGATGAATTTTGTTGTTTTCAAAGAAAAAATGACTCGGGTGGGACTCGAACCCACAACCTTTGAATGGCCACACACCTGCGTCTAGAAGTCCAATGCGCTATCCATTGCGCCACAAAGCCCAGTTTGTGTTAAAGTTTTGACAGTTGCTCTTCAGCATGAGGCTGAATGTCATGACCTAACAACTGCTTACATAATAGAAAGGAACCGCTGGGATTTGAACCCAGCACTTCCTGTTTACTAGACAGGCGCTATGACCAGCTAAGCCACGGCGCCACGCCATGGCTTTTTACTGTGGATTGGTGTCATTAGTGAGGAGCGATGAATTTTGTTGTTTTCAAAGAAAAAACGACTCTGGTGGGACTCAAACCCACAAGCTTTGAATGGCCACACACCTGCGTCTAGAAGTCCAATGCGCTATCCATTGCGCCACAGAGCCCAGTATGTGTTAAAGTTTTGACAGTTGCTCTTCAGCATGAGGCTGAATGTCATGACCTAACAACTGCTTACATAATAGAAAGGCACCGCTGGGATTTGAACCCAGGACTTCCTGTTTACTAGACAGGCGCTATGACCAGCTAAGCCACGGCGCCACGCCATGGCTTTTTACTGTGGATTGATGTCATTAGTGAGGAGCGATGAATTTTGTTGTTTTCAAAGAAAGAACGACTCTGGTGGTACTCGAACCCACAACCTTTGAATGGCCACACACCTGCGTCTAGAAGTCCAATGCGCTATCCATTGCGCCACAGAGCCCAGTATGTGTTAAAGTTTTGACAGTTGCTCTTCAGCATGAGGCTGAATGTCATGACCTAACAACTGCTTACATAATGGAAAGGCACCGCTGGGATTTGAACCCAGGACTTCCTGTTTACTAGACAGGCGCTATGACCAGCTAAGACACGGCGCCACGCCATGGCTTTTTACTGTGGATTGGTGTCATTAGTGAGGAGCGATGAATTTTGTTGTTTTCAAGGAAAAAATGACTCTGGTGGGACTCGAACCCACAACCTTTGAATAGCCACACACCTGCGTCTAGAAGTCCAATGCGCTATCCATTGCGCCACAGAGCCCAGTATGTGTTAAAGTTTTGACAGTTGCTCTTCAGCAGGAGGCTAAATGTCATGACCTAACAACTGCTTACATAATAGAAAGGCACCGCTGGGATTTGAACCCAGGACTTCCTGTTTACTAGACAGGCGCTATGACCAGCTAAGCCACGGCGCCATGCCATGGCTTTTTACTGTGGATTGGTGTCATTAGTGAGGAGCGATGAATTTTGTTGTTTTCAAAGAAAAAACGACTCTGGGCGGACTCGAACCCACAACCTTTGAATGGCCACACACCTGCGTCTAGAAGTCCAATGCGCTATCCATTGCGCCACAGAGCCCAGTATGTGCTAAAGTTTTGACAGTTGCTCTTCAGCATGAGGCTGAATGTCATGACCTAACAACTGCTTACATAATAGAAAGGCACCGCTGGAATTTGAACCCAGGACTTCCTGTTTACTAGACAGGCGCTATGACCAGCTAAGCCACGGCGCCACGCCATGGCTTTTTACTGTGGATTGGTGTCATTAGTGAGGAGCGATGAATTTTGTTGTTTTCAAAGCAAAAACGACTCTGGTGGGACTCGAACCCACAACCTTTGAATGGCCACACACCTGCTTCTAGAAGTCCAATGCGCTATCCATTGCGCCACAGAGCCCAGGATGTGTTAAAGTTTTGACAGTTGCTCTTCAGCATGAGGCTGAATGTCATGACCTAACAACTGCTTACATAATAGAAAGGCACCGCTGGGATTTGAACCCAGGACTTCCTGTTTACTAGACAGGCGCTATGACCAGCTAAGCCACGGCGCCACGCCATGGCTTTTTACTGTGGATTGGTGTCATTAGTGAGGAGCGATGAATTTTGTTGTTTTCAAAGAAAAAACGACTCTGGTGGGACTCGAACCCACAACCGTTGAATGGCCACACACCTGCGTCTAGAAGTCCAATGCGCTATCCATTGCACCACAGAGCCCAGTATGTGTTAAAGTTTTGACAGTTGCTCTTCAGCAGGAGGCTAAATGTCATGACCTAACAACTGCTTACATAATAGAAAGGCACCGCTGGGATTTGAACCCAGGACTTCCTGTTTACTAGACAGGCGCTATGACCAGCTAAGCCACGGCGCCGCGCCATGGCTTTTTACTGTGCATTGGTGTCATTAGTGAGGAGCGATGAATTTTGTTGTTTTCAAAGAAAAAATGACTCGGGTGGGACTCGAACCCACAACCTTTGAATGGCCACACACCTGCGTCTAGAAGTCCAATGCGCTATCCATTGCGCCACAAAGCCCAGTTTGTGTTAAAGTTTTGACAGTTGCTCTTCAGCATGAGGCTGAATGTCATGACCTAACAACTGCTTACATAATAGAAAGGAACCGCTGGGATTTGAACCCAGCACTTCCTGTTTACTAGACAGGCGCTATGACCAGCTAAGCCACGGCGCCACGCCATGGCTTTTTACTGTGGATTGGTGTCATTAGTGAGGAGCGATGAATTTTGTTGTTTTCAAAGAAAAAACGACTCTGGTGGGACTCAAACCCACAAGCTTTGAATGGCCACACACCTGCGTCTAGAAGTCCAATGCGCTATCCATTGCGCCACAGAGCCCAGTATGTGCTAAAGTTTTGACAGTTGCTCTTCAGCATGAGGCTGAATGTCATGACCTAACAACTGCTTACATAATAGAAAGGCACCGCTGGAATTTGAACCCAGGACTTCCTGTTTACTAGACAGGCGCTATGACCAGCTAAGCCACGGCGCCACGCCATGGCTTTTTACTGTGGATTGGTGTCATTAGTGAGGAGCGATGAATTTTGTTGTTTTCAAAGCAAAAACGACTCTGGTGGGACTCGAACCCACAACCTTTGAATGGCCACACACCTGCTTCTAGAAGTCCAATGCGCTATCCATTGCGCCACAGAGCCCAGGATGTGTTAAAGTTTTGACAGTTGCTCTTCAGCATGAGGCTGAATGTCATGACCTAACAACTGCTTACATAATAGAAAGGCACCGCTGGGATTTGAACCCAGGACTTCCTGTTTACTAGACAGGCGCTATGACCAGCTAAGCCACGGCGCCACGCCATGGCTTTTTACTGTGGATTGGTGTCATTAGTGAGGAGCGATGAATTTTGTTGTTTTCAAAGAAAAAACGACTCTGGTGGGACTCGAACCCACAACCGTTGAATGGCCACACACCTGCGTCTAGAAGTCCAATGCGCTATCCATTGCACCACAGAGCCCAGTATGTGTTAAAGTTTTGACAGTTGCTCTTCAGCAGGAGGCTAAATGTCATGACCTAACAACTGCTTACATAATAGAAAGGCACCGCTGGGATTTGAACCCAGGACTTCCTGTTTACTAGACAGGCGCTATGACCAGCTAAGCCACGGCGCCGCGCCATGGCTTTTTACTGTGCATTGGTGTCATTAGTGAGGAGCGATGAATTTTGTTGTTTTCAAAGAAAAAATGACTCGGGTGGGACTCGAACCCACAACCTTTGAATGGCCACACACCTGCGTGTAGAAGTCCAATGCGCTATCCATTGCGCCACAAAGCCCAGTTTGTGTTAAAGTTTTGACAGTTGCTCTTCAGCATGAGGCTGAATGTCATGACCTAACAACTGCTTACATAATAGAAAGGAACCGCTGGGATTTGAACCCAGCACTTCCTGTTTACTAGACAGGCGCTATGACCAGCTAAGCCACGGCGCCACGCCATGGCTTTTTACTGTGGATTGGTGTCATTAGTGAGGAGCGATGAATTTTGTTGTTTTCAAAGAAAAAACGACTCTGGTGGGACTCAAACCCACAAGCTTTGAATGGCCACACACCTGCGTCTAGAAGTCCAATGCGCTATCCATTGCGCCACAGAGCCCAGTATGTGTTAAAGTTTTGACAGTTGCTCTTCAGCATGAGGCTGAATGTCATGACCTAACAACTGCTTACATAATAGAAAGGCACCGCTGGGATTTGAACCCAGGACTTCCTGTTTACTAGACAGGCGCTATGACCAGCTAAGCCACGGCGCCACGCCATGGCTTTTTACTGTGGATTGGTGTCATTAGTGAGGAGCGATGAATTTTGTTGTTTTCAAAGAAAGAACGACTCTGGTGGTACTCGAACCCACAACCTTTGAATGGCCACACACCTGCGTCTAGAAGTCCAATGCGCTATCCATTGCGCCACAGAGCCCAGTATGTGTTAAAGTTTTGACAGTTGCTCTTCAGCATGAGGCTGAATGTCATGACCTAACAACTGCTTACATAATGGAAAGGCACCGCTGGGATTTGAACCCAGGACTTCCTGTTTACTAGAGAGGCGCTATGACCAGCTAAGACACGGCGCCACGCCATGGCTTTTTACTGTGGATTGGTGTCATTAGTGAGGAGCGATGAATTTTGTTGTTTTCAAGGAAAAAATGACTCTGGTGGGACTCGAACCCACAACCTTTGAATAGCCACACACCTGCGTCTAGAAGTCCAATGCGCTATCCATTGCGCCACAGAGCCCAGTATGTGTTAAAGTTTTGACAGTTGCTCTTCAGCAGGAGGCTAAATGTCATGACCTAACAACTGCTTACATAAAGGAAAGGCACCGCTGGGATTTGAACCCAGGACTTCCTGTTTACTAGACAGGCGCTATGACCAGCTAAGCCACGGCGCCGCGCCATGGCTTTTTACTGTGCATTGGTGTCATTAGTGAGGAGCGATGAATTTTGTTGTTTTCAAAGAAAAAATGACTCGGGTGGGACTCGAACCCACAACCTTTGAATGGCCACACACCTGCGTCTAGAAGTCCAATGCGCTATCCATTGCGCCACAAAGCCCAGTTTGTGTTAAAGTTTTGACAGTTGCTCTTCAGCATGAGGCTGAATGTCATGACCTAACAACTGCTTACATAATAGAAAGGAACCGCTGGGATTTGAACTCAGCACTTCCTGTTTACTAGACAGGCGCTATGACCAGCTAAGCCACGGCGCCACGCCATGGCTTTTTACTGTGGATTGGTGTCATTAGTGAGGAGCGATGAATTTTGTTGTTTTCAAAGAAAAAACGACTCTGGTGGGACTCGAACCCACAACCTTTGAATGGCCACACACCTGCGTCTAGAAGTCCAATGCGCTATCCATTGCGCCACAGAGCCCAGTATGTGTTAAAGTTTTGACAGTTGCTCTTCAGCATGAGGCTGAATGTCATGACCTAACAACTGCTTACATAATAGAAAGGCACCGCTGGGATTTGAACCCAGGACTTCCTGTTTACTAGACAGGCACTATGACCAGCTAAGCCACGGCGCCATGCCATGGCTTTTTACTGTGGATTGGTGTCATTAGTGAGGAGCGATGAATTTTGTTGTTTTCAAAGAAAAAACAACTCTGGGGGGACTCGAACCCACAACCTTTGAATGGCCACACACCTGCGTCTAGAAGTCCAATGCGCTATCCATTGCGCCACAGAGCCCAGTATGTGTTAAAGTTTTGACAGTTGCTCTTCAGCATGAGGCTGAATGTCATGACCTAACAACTGCTTACATAATAGAAAGGCACCGCTGGGATTTGAACCCAGGACTTCCTGTTTACTAGACAGGCGCTATGACCAGCTAAGCCATGGCGCCGCGCCATGGGACTCGAACCCACAACCTTTGAATGGCCACACACCTGCGTCTAGAAGTCTAATGCGCTATCCATTGCGCCACAGAGCCCAGTATGTGTTAAAGTTTTGACAGTTGCTCTTCAGCAGGAGGCTGAATGTCATGACCTAACAACTGCTTACATAAAGGAAAGGAAGCGCTGGGATTTGAACCCAGCACTTCCTGTTTACTAGACAGGCGCTATGACCAGCTAAGCCACGGCGCCGCGCCATGGCTTTTTACTGTGCATTGGTGTCATTAGTGAGGAGCGATGAATTTTGTTGTTTTCAAAGAAAAAATGACTCAGGTGGGACTCGAACCCACAACCTTTGAATGGCCACACACCTGCGTCTAGAAGTCCAATGCACTATCCATTGCGCTACAAAGCCCAGTTTGTGTTAAAGTTTTGACAGTTGCTCTTCAGCATGAGGCTGAATGTCATGACCTAACAACTGCTTACATAATAGAAAGGAACCGCTGGGATTTGAACCCAGCACTTCCTGTTTACTAGACAGGCGCTATGACCAGCTAAGCCACGGCGCCGCGCCATGGCTTTTTACTGTGGATTGGTGTCATTAGTGAGGAGCGATGAATTTTGTTGTTTTCAAAGAAAAAACGACTCTGGTGGGACTCGAACCCACAACCTTTGAATGGCCACACACCTGCGTCTAGAAGTCCAATGCGCTATCTATTGCGCCACAGAGCCCAGTATGTGTTAAAGTTTTGACAGTTGCTCTTCAGCATGAGGCTGAATGTCATGACCTAACAACTGCTTACATAATAGAAAGGCACCGCTGGGATTTGAACCCAGGACTTCCTGTTTACTAGACAGGCACTATGACCAGCTAAGCCACGGCGCCATGCCATGGCTTTTTACTGTGGATTGGTGTCATTAGTGAGGAGCGATGAATTTTGTTGTTTTCAAAGAAAAAACGACTCTGGGGGGACTCGAACCCACAACCTTTGAATGGCCACACACCTGCGTCTAGAAGTCCAATGCGCTATCCATTGCGCCACAGAGCCCAGTATGTGTTAAAGTTTTGACAGTTGCTCTTCAGCATGAGGCTGAATGTCATGACCTAACAACTGCTTACATAATAGAAAGGCACCGCTGGGATTTGAACCCAGGACTTCCTGTTTACTAGACAGGCGCTATGACCAGGCGCTATGACCAGCTAAGCCACGGCGCCACGCCATGGCTTTTTACTGTGCATTGGTGTCATTAGTGAGGAGCGATGAATTTTGTTGTTTTCAAGGAAAAAATGACTCTGGTGGGACTCGAACCCACAACCTTTGAATGGCCACACACCTGCGTCTAGAAGTCCAATGCGCTATCCATTGCGCCACAGAGCCCAGTATGTGTTAAAGTTTTGACAGTTGCTCTTCAGCATGAGGCTGAATGTCATGACCTAACAACTGCTTACATAATAGAAAGGCACCGCTGGGATTTGAACCCAGGACTTCCTGTTTACTAGACAGGCGCTATGACCAGCTAAGCCACGGCGCCACGCCATGGCTTTTTACTGTGGATTGGTGTCATTAGTGAGGAGCGATGAATTTTGTTGTTTTCAAAGAAAAAATGACTCTGGTGGGACTCGAACCCACAACCTTTGAATGGCCACACACCTGCGTCTAGAAGTCTAATGCGCTATCCATTGCGCCACAGAGCCCAGTATGTGTTAAAGTTTTGACAGTTGCTCTTCAGCAGGAGGCTAAATGTCATGACCTAACAACTGCTTACATAATAGAAAGGCACCGCTGGGATTTGAACCCAGGACTTCCTGTTTACTAGACAGGCGCTATGACCAGCTAAGCCACGGCGCCGCGCCATGGGACTCGAACCCACAACCTTTGAATGGCCACACACCTGCGTCTAGAAGTCTAATGCACTATCCATTGCGCCACAGAGCCCAGTATGTGTTAAAGTTTTGACAGTTGCTCTTCAGCATGAGGCTGAATGTCATGACCTAACAACTGCTTACATAATAGAAAGGCACCGCTGGGATTTGAACCCAGGACTTCCTGTTTACTAGACAGGCGCTATGACCAGCTAAGCCACGGCGCCACGCCATGGCTTTTTACTGTGGATTGGTGTCATTAGTGAGGAGCGATGAATTTTGTTGTTTTCAAAGAAAGAACGACTCTGGTGGTACTCGAACCCACAACCTTTGAATGGCCACACACCTGCGTCTAGAAGTCCAATGCGCTATCCATTGCGCCACAGAGCCCAGTATGTGTTAAAGTTTTGACAGTTGCTCTTCAGCATGAGGCTGAATGTCATGACCTAACAACTGCTTACATAATGGAAAGGCACCGCTGGGATTTGAACCCAGGACTTCCTGTTTACTAGACAGGCGCTATGACCAGCTAAGCCACGGCGCCACGCCATGGCTTTTTACTGTGGATTGGTGTCATTAGTGAGGAGCGATGAATTTTGTTGTTTTCAAAGAAAGAACGACTCTGGTGGTACTCGAACCCACAACCTTTGAATGGCCACACACCTGCGTCTAGAAGTCCAATGCGCTATCCATTGCGCCACAGAGCCCAGTACGTGTTAAAGTTTTGACAGTTGCTCTTCAGCAGGAGGCTAAATGTCATGACCTAACAACTGCTTACATAAAGGAAAGGCACCGCTGGGATTTGAACCCAGGACTTCCTGTTTACTAGACAGGCGCTATGACCAGCTAAGCCACGGCGCCGCGCCATGGCTTTTTACTGTGGATTGGTGTCATTAGTGAGGAGCGATGAATTTTGTTGTTTTCAAGGAAAAAATGACTCTGGTGGGACTCGAACCCACAACCTTTGAATGGCCACACACCTGCGTCTAGAAGTCCAATGCGCTATCCATTGCGCTACAGAGCCCAGTATGTGTTAAAGTTTTGACAGTTGCTCTTCAGCATGAGGCTGAATGTCATGACCTAACAACTGCTTACATAATAGAAAGGCACCGCTGGGATTTGAACCCAGGACTTCCTGTTTACTAGGCAGGCGCTATGACCAGCTAAGCCATGGCGCCGCGCCATGGGACTCGAACCCACAACCTTTGAATGGCCACACACCTGCGTCTAGAAGTCCAATGCGCTATCCATTGCGCCACAGAGCCCAGTATGTGTTAAAGTTTTGACAGTTGCTCTTCAGCATGAGGCTGAATGTCATGACCTAACAACTGCTTACATAATAGAAAGGCACCGCTGGGATTTGAACTCAGGACTTCCTGTTTACTAGACAGGCACTATGACCAGCTAAGCCACGGCGCCATGCCATGGCTTTTTACTGTGGATTGGTGTCATTAGTGAGGAGCGATGAATTTTGTTGTTTTCAAAGAAAAAACGACTCTGGGGGGACTCGAACCCACAACCTTTGAATGGCCACACACCTGCGTCTAGAAGTCCAATGCGCTATCCATTGCGCCACAGAGCCCAGTATGTGTTAAAGTTTTGACAGTTGCTCTTCAGCATGAGGCTGAATGTCATGACCTAACAACTGCTTACATAATAGAAAGGCACCGTTGGGATTTGAACCCAGGACTTCCTGTTTAATAGACAGGCGCTATGACCAGCTAAGCCCCGGCGCCACGCCATGGCTTTTTACTGTGGATTGGTGTCATTAGTGAGGAGCGATGAATTTTGTTGTTTTCAAAGAAAGAACGACTCTGGTGGTACTCGAACCCACAACCTTTGAATGGCCACACACCTGCGTCTAGAAGTCCAATGCGCTATCCATTGCGCCACAGAGCCCAGTATGTGTTAAAGTTTTGACAGTTGCTCTTCAGCATGAGGCTGAATGTCATGACCTAACAACTGCTTACATAATGGAAAGGCACCGCTGGGATTTGAACCCAGGACTTCCTGTTTACTAGACAGGCGCTATGACCAGCTAAGCCACGGCACCACGCCATGGCTTTTTACTGTGGATTGGTGTCATTAGTGAGGAGCGATGAATTTTGTTGTTTTCAAAGAAAAAACGACTCTGGTGGGACTCGAACCCACAACCTTTGAATGGCCACACACCTGCGTCTAGAAGTCCAATGCGCTATCCATTGCGCCACAGAGCCCAGTACGTGTTAAAGTTTTGACAGTTGCTCTTCAGCAGGAGGCTAAATGTCATGACCTAACAACTGCTTACATAAAGGAAAGGCACCGCTGGGATTTGAACCCAGGACTTCCTGTTTACTAGACAGGCGCTATGACCAGCTAAGCCACGGCGCCGCGCCATGGCTTTTTACTGTGGATTGGTGTCATTAGTGAGGAGCGATGAATTTTGTTGTTTTCAAGGAAAAAATGACTCTGGTGGGACTCGAACCCACAACCTTTGAATGGCCACACACCTGCGTCTAGAAGTCCAATGCGCTATCCATTGCGCTACAGAGCCCAGTATGTGTTAAAGTTTTGACAGTTGCTCTTCAGCATGAGGCTGAATGTCATGACCTAACAACTGCTTACATAATAGAAAGGCACCGCTGGGATTTGAACCCAGGACTTCCTGTTTACTAGGCAGGCGCTATGACCAGCTAAGCCATGGCGCCGCGCCATGGGACTCGAACCCACAACCTTTGAATGGCCACACACCTGCGTCTAGAAGTCCAATGCGCTATCCATTGCGCCACAGAGCCCAGTATGTGTTAAAGTTTTGACAGTTGCTCTTCAGCATGAGGCTGAATGTCATGACCTAACAACTGCTTACATAATAGAAAGGCACCGCTGGGATTTGAACCCAGGACTTCCTGTTTACTAGACAGGCACTATGACCAGCTAAGCCACGGCGCCATGCCTTGGCTTTTTACTGTGGATTGGTGTCATTAGTGAGGAGCGATGAATTTTGTTGTTTTCAAAGAAAAAACGACTCTGGGGGGACTCAAACCCACAACCTTTGAATGGCCACACACCTGCGTCTAGAAGTCCAATGCGCTATCCATTGCGCCACAGAGCCCAGTATGTGTTAAAGTTTTGACAGTTGCTCTTCAGCATGAGGCTGAATGTCATGACCTAACAACTGCTTACATAATAGAAAGGCACCGCTGGGATTTGAACCCAGGACTTCCTGTTTACTAGACAGGCGCTATGACCAGCTAAGCCACGGCGCCACGCCAAGGCTTTTTACTGTGGATTGGTGTCATTAGTGAGGAGCGATGAATTTTGTTGTTTTCAAAGAAAAAACGACTCTGGTGGGACTCGAACCCACAACCTTTGAATGGCCACACACCTGCGTCTAGAAGTCCAATGCGCTATCCATTGCGCCACAGAGCCCAGTATGTGTTAAAGTTTTGACAGTTGCTCTTCAGCATGAGGCTGAATGTCATGACCTAACAACTGCTTACATAATAGAAAGGCACCGCTGGGATTTGAACCCAGGACTTCCTGTTTACTAGACAGGCACTATGACCAGCTAAGCCACGGCGCCATGCCATGGCTTTTTACTGTGGATTGGTGTCATTAGTGAGGAGCGATGAATTTTGTTGTTTTCAAAGAAAAAACGACTCTGGGGGGACTCAAACCCACAACCTTTGAATGGCCACACACCTGCGTCTAGAAGTCCAATGCGCTATCCATTGCGCCACAGAGCCCAGTATGTGTTAAAGTTTTGACAGTTGCTCTTCAGCATGAGGCTGAATGTCATGACCTAACAACTGCTTACATAATAGAAAGGCACCGCTGGGATTTGAACCCAGGACTTCCTGTTTACTAGACAGGCGCTATGACCAGCTAAGCCACGGCGCCACGCCAAGGCTTTTTACTGTGGATTGGTGTCATTAGTGAGGAGCGATGAATTTTGTTGTTTTCAAAGAAAAAACGACTCTGGTGGGACTCGAACCCACAACCTTTGAATGGCCACACACCTGCGTCTAGAAGTCCAATGCGCTATCCATTGCGCCACAGAGCCCAGTATGTGTTAAAGTTTTGACAGTTGCTCTTCAGCATGAGGCTGAATGTCATGACCTAACAACTGCTTACATAATGGAAAGGCACCGCTGGGATTTGAACCCAGGACTTCCTGTTTACTAGACAGGCGCTATGACCAGCTAAGCCACGGCGCCATGACATGGCTTTTTACTGTGGATTGGTGTCATTAGTGAGGAGCGATGAATTTTGTTGTTTTCAAAGAAAAAACGACTCTGGGGGGACTCGAACCCACAACCTTTGAATGGCCACACACCTGCGTCTAGAAGTCCAATGCGCTATCCATTGCGCCACAGAGCCCAGTATGTGTTAAAGTTTTGACAGTTGCTCTTCAGCATGAGGCTGAATGTCATGACCTAACAACTGCTTACATAATGGAAAGGCACCGCTGGGATTTGAACCCAGGACTTCCTGTTTACTAGACAGGCGCTATGACCAGCTAAGCCACGGCACCACGCCATGGCTTTTTACTGTGGATTGGTGTCATTAGTGAGGAGCGATGAATTTTGTTGTTTTCAAAGAAAAAACGACTCTGGTGGGACTCGAACCCACAACCTTTGAATGGCCACACACCTGCGTCTAGAAGTCCAATGCGCTATCCATTGCGCCACAGAGCCCAGTACGTGTTAAAGTTTTGACAGTTGCTCTTCAGCAGGAGGCTAAATGTCATGACCTAACAACTGCTTACATAAAGGAAAGGCACCGCTGGGATTTGAACCCAGGACTTCCTGTTTACTAGACAGGCGCTATGACCAGCTAAGCCACGGCGCCGCGCCATGGCTTTTTACTGTGGATTGGTGTCATTAGTGAGGAGCGATGAATTTTGTTGTTTTCAAGGAAAAAATGACTCTGGTGGGACTCGAACCCACAACCTTTGAATGGCCACACACCTGCGTCTAGAAGTCCAATGCGCTATCCATTGCGCTACAGAGCCCAGTATGTGTTAAAGTTTTGACAGTTGCTCTTCAGCATGAGGCTGAATGTCATGACCTAACAACTGCTTACATAATAGAAAGGCACCGCTGGGATTTGAACCCAGGACTTCCTGTTTACTAGGCAGGCGCTATGACCAGCTAAGCCATGGCGCCGCGCCATGGGACTCGAACCCACAACCTTTGAATGGCCACACACCTGCGTCTAGAAGTCCAATGCGCTATCCATTGCGCCACAGAGCCCAGTATGTGTTAAAGTTTTGACAGTTGCTCTTCAGCATGAGGCTGAATGTCATGACCTAACAACTGCTTACATAATAGAAAGGCACCGCTGGGATTTGAACTCAGGACTTCCTGTTTACTAGACAGGCACTATGACCAGCTAAGCCACGGCGCCATGCCATGGCTTTTTACTGTGGATTGGTGTCATTAGTGAGGAGCGATGAATTTTGTTGTTTTCAAAGAAAAAACGACTCTGGGGGGACTCGAACCCACAACCTTTGAATGGCCACACACCTGCGTCTAGAAGTCCAATGCGCTATCCATTGCGCCACAGAGCCCAGTATGTGTTAAAGTTTTGACAGTTGCTCTTCAGCATGAGGCTGAATGTCATGACCTAACAACTGCTTACATAATAGAAAGGCACCGTTGGGATTTGAACCCAGGACTTCCTGTTTAATAGACAGGCGCTATGACCAGCTAAGCCCCGGCGCCACGCCATGGCTTTTTACTGTGGATTGGTGTCATTAGTGAGGAGCGATGAATTTTGTTGTTTTCAAAGAAAGAACGACTCTGGTGGTACTCGAACCCACAACCTTTGAATGGCCACACACCTGCGTCTAGAAGTCCAATGCGCTATCCATTGCGCCACAGAGCCCAGTATGTGTTAAAGTTTTGACAGTTGCTCTTCAGCATGAGGCTGAATGTCATGACCTAACAACTGCTTACATAATGGAAAGGCACCGCTGGGATTTGAACCCAGGACTTCCTGTTTACTAGACAGGCGCTATGACCAGCTAAGCCACGGCACCACGCCATGGCTTTTTACTGTGGATTGGTGTCATTAGTGAGGAGCGATGAATTTTGTTGTTTTCAAAGAAAAAACGACTCTGGTGGGACTCGAACCCACAACCTTTGAATGGCCACACACCTGCGTCTAGAAGTCCAATGCGCTATCCATTGCGCCACAGAGCCCAGTACGTGTTAAAGTTTTGACAGTTGCTCTTCAGCAGGAGGCTAAATGTCATGACCTAACAACTGCTTACATAAAGGAAAGGCACCGCTGGGATTTGAACCCAGGACTTCCTGTTTACTAGACAGGCGCTATGACCAGCTAAGCCACGGCGCCGCGCCATGGCTTTTTACTGTGGATTGGTGTCATTAGTGAGGAGCGATGAATTTTGTTGTTTTCAAGGAAAAAATGACTCTGGTGGGACTCGAACCCACAACCTTTGAATGGCCACACACCTGCGTCTAGAAGTCCAATGCGCTATCCATTGCGCTACAGAGCCCAGTATGTGTTAAAGTTTTGACAGTTGCTCTTCAGCATGAGGCTGAATGTCATGACCTAACAACTGCTTACATAATAGAAAGGCACCGCTGGGATTTGAACCCAGGACTTCCTGTTTACTAGGCAGGCGCTATGACCAGCTAAGCCATGGCGCCGCGCCATGGGACTCGAACCCACAACCTTTGAATGGCCACACACCTGCGTCTAGAAGTCCAATGCGCTATCCATTGCGCCACAGAGCCCAGTATGTGTTAAAGTTTTGACAGTTGCTCTTCAGCATGAGGCTGAATGTCATGACCTAACAACTGCTTACATAATAGAAAGGCACCGCTGGGATTTGAACCCAGGACTTCCTGTTTACTAGACAGGCACTATGACCAGCTAAGCCACGGCGCCATGCCATGGCTTTTTACTGTGGATTGGTGTCATTAGTGAGGAGCGATGAATTTTGTTGTTTTCAAAGAAAAAACGACTCTGGGGGGACTCAAACCCACAACCTTTGAATGGCCACACACCTGCGTCTAGAAGTCCAATGCGCTATCCATTGCGCCACAGAGCCCAGTATGTGTTAAAGTTTTGACAGTTGCTCTTCAGCATGAGGCTGAATGTCATGACCTAACAACTGCTTACATAATAGAAAGGCACCGCTGGGATTTGAACCCAGGACTTCCTGTTTACTAGACAGGCGCTATGACCAGCTAAGCCACGGCGCCACGCCAAGGCTTTTTACTGTGGATTGGTGTCATTAGTGAGGAGCGATGAATTTTGTTGTTTTCAAAGAAAAAACGACTCTGGTGGGACTCGAACCCACAACCTTTGAATGGCCACACACCTGCGTCTAGAAGTCCAATGCGCTATCCATTGCGCCACAGAGCCCAGTATGTGTTAAAGTTTTGACAGTTGCTCTTCAGCATGAGGCTGAATGTCATGACCTAACAACTGCTTACATAATAGAAAGGCACCGCTGGGATTTGAACCCAGGACTTCCTGTTTACTAGACAGGCACTATGACCAGCTAAGCCACGGCGCCATGCCATGGCTTTTTACTGTGGATTGGTGTCATTAGTGAGGAGCGATGAATTTTGTTGTTTTCAAAGAAAAAACGACTCTGGGGGGACTCAAACCCACAACCTTTGAATGGCCACACACCTGCGTCTAGAAGTCCAATGCGCTATCCATTGCGCCACAGAGCCCAGTATGTGTTAAAGTTTTGACAGTTGCTCTTCAGCATGAGGCTGAATGTCATGACCTAACAACTGCTTACATAATAGAAAGGCACCGCTGGGATTTGAACCCAGGACTTCCTGTTTACTAGACAGGCGCTATGACCAGCTAAGCCACGGCGCCGCGCCATGGGACTCGAACCCACAACCTTTGAATGGCCACACACCTGCGTCTAGAAGTCCAATGCGCTATCCATTGCGCCACAGAGCCCAGTATGTGTTAAAGTTTTGACAGTTGCTCTTCAGCAGGAGGCTAAATGTCATGACCTAACAACTGCTTACATAAAGGAAAGGCACCGCTGGGATTTGAACCCAGGACTTCCTGTTTACTAGACAGGGGCTATGACCAGCTAATCCACGGCGCCGCACCATGGCTTTTTACTGTGCATTGGTGTCATTAGTGAGGAGCGATGAATTTTGTTGTTTTCAAAGAAAAAACGACTCTGGTGGGACTCGAACCCACAACCTTTGAATGGCCACACACCTGCGTCTAGAAGTCCAATGCGCTATCCATTGCGCCACAGAGCCCAGTATGTGTTAAAGTTTTGACAGTTGCTCTTCAGCAGGAGGCTAAATGTCATGGCCTAAAAACTGCTTACATAAAGGAAAGGCACCGCTGGGATTTGAACCCAGGACTTCCTGTTTACTAGACAGGCGCTATGACCAGCTAAGCCACGGCGCTGCGCCATGGCTTTTTACTGTGCATTGGTGTCATTAGTGAGGAGCGATGAATTTTGTTGTTTTCAAAGAAAAAATGACTCTGGTGGGACTTAAGCCCACAACCTTTGAATGGCCACACACCTGCGTCTAGAAGTCCAATGCGCTATCCATTGCGCCACAGAGCCCAGTATGTGTTAAAGTTTTGACAGTTGCTCTTCAGCAGGAGGCTAAATGTCATGACCTAACAACTGCTTACATAAAGGAAAGGCACCGCTGGGATTTGAACCCAGGACTTCCTGTTTACTAGACAGGCGCTATGACCAGCTAAGCCACGGCGCCGCGCCATGGCTTTTTACTGTGCATTGGTGTCATTAGTGAGGAGCGATGAATTTTGTTGTTTTCAAAGAAAAAACGACTCTGGTGGGACTCGAACCCACAACCTTTGAATGGCCACACACCTGCGTCTAGAAGTCCAATGCGCTATCCATTGCGCCACAGAGCCCAGTACGTGTTAAAGTTTTGACAGTTGCTCTTCAGCAGGAGGCTAAATGTCATGACCTAACAACTGCTTACATAAAGGAAAGGCACTGCTGGGATTTGAACCCAGGACTTCCTGTTTACTAGACAGGCGCTATGACCAGCTAAGCCACGGCGCCGCGCCATGGCTTTTTACTGTGCATTGGTGTCATTAGTGAGGAGCGATGAATTTTGTTGTTTTCAAGGAAAAAATGACTCTGGTGGGACTCGAACCCACAACCTTTGAATGGCCACACACCTGCGTCTAGAAGTCCAATGCGCTATCCATTGCGCCACAGAGCCCAGTATGTCTTAAAGTTTTGACAGTTGCTCTTCAGCAGGAGGCTAAATGTCATGACCTAACAACTGCTTACATAAAGGAAAGGCACCGCTGGGATTTGAACCCAGGACTTCCTGTTTACTAGACAGGCGCTATGACCAGCTAAGCCACGGTGCCGCGCCATGGCTTTTTACTGTGCATTGGTGTCATTAGTGAGGAGCGATGAATTTTGTTGTTTTCAAAGAAAAAATGACTCGGGTGGGACTCGAACCCACAACCTTTGAATGGCCACACACCTGCGTCTAGAAGTCCAATGCGCTATCCATTGCGCCACAAAGCCCAGTTTGTGTTAAAGTTTTGACAGTTGCTCTTCAGCATGAGGCTGAATGTCATGACCTAACAACTGCTTACATAATAGAAAGGAACCACTGGGATTTGAACCCAGCACTTCCTGTTTACTAGACAGGCGCTATGACCAGCTAAGCCACGGCGCCACGCCATGGCTTTTTACTGTGGATTGGTGTCATTAGTGAGGAGCGATGAATTTTGTTGTTTTCAAAGAAAAAACGACTCTGGTGGGACTCGAACCCACAACCTTTGAATGGCCACACACCTGTGTCTAGAAGTCCAATGCGCTATCCATTGCGCCACAGAGCCCAGTATGTGTTAAAGTTTTGACAGTTGCTCTTCAGCATGAGGCTGAATGTCATGACCTAACAACTGCTTACATAATAGAAAGGCACCGCTGGGATTTGAACCCAGGACTTCCTGTTTACTAGACAGGCACTATGACCAGCTAAGCCACGGCGCCATGACATGGCTTTTTACTGTGGATTGGTGTCATTAGTGAGGAGCGATGAATTTTGTTGTTTTCAAAGAAAAAACGACTCTGGGGGGACTCGAACCCACAACCTTTGAATGGCCACACACCTGCGTCTAGAAGTCCAATGCGCTATCCATTGCGCCACAGAGCCCAGTATGTGTTAAAGTTTTGACAGTTGCTCTTCAGCATGAGGCTGAATGTCATGACCTAACAACTGCTTACATAATAGAAAGGCACCGTTGGGATTTGAACCCAGGACTTCCTGTTTACTAGACAGGCGCTATGACCAGCTAAGCCACGGCGCCACGCCATGGCTTTTTACTGTGGATTGGTGTCATTAGTGAGGAGCGATGAATTTTGTTGTTTTCAAAGAAAAAACGACTCTGGGGGGACTCAAACCCACAACCTTTGAATGGCCACACACCTGCGTCTAGAAGTCCAATGCGCTATCCATTGCGCCACAGAGCCCAGTATGTGTTAAAGTTTTGACAGTTGCTCTTCAGCATGAGGCTGAATGTCATGACCTAACAACTGCTTACATAATAGAAAGGCACCGCTGGGATTTGAACCCAGGACTTCCTGTTTACTAGACAGGCGCTATGACCAGCTAAGCCACGGCGCCACGCCAAGGCTTTTTACTGTGGATTGGTGTCATTAGTGAGGAGCGATGAATTTTGTTGTTTTCAAAGAAAAAACGACTCTGGTGGGACTCGAACCCACAACCTTTGAATGGCCACACACCTGCGTCTAGAAGTCCAATGCGCTATCCATTGCGCCACAGAGCCCAGTATGTGTTAAAGTTTTGACAGTTGCTCTTCAGCATGAGGCTGAATGTCATGACCTAACAACTGCTTACATAATAGAAAGGCACCGCTGGGATTTGAACCCAGGACTTCCTGTTTACTAGACAGGCACTATGACCAGCTAAGCCACGGCGCCATGCCATGGCTTTTTACTGTGGATTGGTGTCATTAGTGAGGAGCGATGAATTTTGTTGTTTTCAAAGAAAAAACGACTCTGGGGGGACTCAAACCCACAACCTTTGAATGGCCACACACCTGCGTCTAGAAGTCCAATGCGCTATCCATTGCGCCACAGAGCCCAGTATGTGTTAAAGTTTTGACAGTTGCTCTTCAGCATGAGGCTGAATGTCATGACCTAACAACTGCTTACATAATAGAAAGGCACCGCTGGGATTTGAACCCAGGACTTCCTGTTTACTAGACAGGCGCTATGACCAGCTAAGCCACGGCGCCGCGCCATGGGACTCGAACCCACAACCTTTGAATGGCCACACACCTGCGTCTAGAAGTCCAATGCGCTATCCATTGCGCCACAGAGCCCAGTATGTGTTAAAGTTTTGACAGTTGCTCTTCAGCAGGAGGCTAAATGTCATGACCTAACAACTGCTTACATAAAGGAAAGGCACCGCTGGGATTTGAACCCAGGACTTCCTGTTTACTAGACAGGGGCTATGACCAGCTAATCCACGGCGCCGCACCATGGCTTTTTACTGTGGATTGGTGTCATTAGTGAGGAGCGATGAATTTTGTTGTTTTCAAAGAAAAAACGACTCTGGTGGGACTCGAACCCACAACCTTTGAATGGCCACACACCTGCGTCTAGAAGTCCAATGCGCTATCCATTGCGCCACAGAGCCCAGTATGTGTTAAAGTTTTGACAGTTGCTCTTCAGCAGGAGGCTAAATGTCATGGCCTAAAAACTGCTTACATAAAGGAAAGGCACCGCTGGGATTTGAACCCAGGACTTCCTGTTTACTAGACAGGCGCTATGACCAGCTAAGCCACGGCGCTGCGCCATGGCTTTTTACTGTGCATTGGTGTCATTAGTGAGGAGCGATGAATTTTGTTGTTTTCAAAGAAAAAATGACTCTGGTGGGACTTAAGCCCACAACCTTTGAATGGCCACACACCTGCGTCTAGAAGTCCAATGCGCTATCCATTGCGCCACAGAGCCCAGTATGTGTTAAAGTTTTGACAGTTGCTCTTCAGCAGGAGGCTAAATGTCATGACCTAACAACTGCTTACATAAAGGAAAGGCACCGCTGGGATTTGAACCCAGGACTTCCTGTTTACTAGACAGGCGCTATGACCAGCTAAGCCACGGCGCCGCGCCATGGCTTTTTACTGTGCATTGGTGTCATTAGTGAGGAGCGATGAATTTTGTTGTTTTCAAAGAAAAAACGACTCTGGTGGGACTCGAACCCACAACCTTTGAATGGCCACACACCTGCGTCTAGAAGTCCAATGCGCTATCCATTGCGCCACAGAGCCCAGTACGTGTTAAAGTTTTGACAGTTGCTCTTCAGCAGGAGGCTAAATGTCATGACCTAACAACTGCTTACATAAAGGAAAGGCACTGCTGGGATTTGAACCCAGGACTTCCTGTTTACTAGACAGGCGCTATGACCAGCTAAGCCACGGCGCCGCGCCATGGCTTTTTACTGTGCATTGGTGTCATTAGTGAGGAGCGATGAATTTTGTTGTTTTCAAGGAAAAAATGACTCTGGTGGGACTCGAACCCACAACCTTTGAATGGCCACACACCTGCGTCTAGAAGTCCAATGCGCTATCCATTGCGCCACAGAGCCCAGTATGTCTTAAAGTTTTGACAGTTGCTCTTCAGCAGGAGGCTAAATGTCATGACCTAACAACTGCTTACATAAAGGAAAGGCACCGCTGGGATTTGAACCCAGGACTTCCTGTTTACTAGACAGGCGCTATGACCAGCTAAGCCACGGTGCCGCGCCATGGCTTTTTACTGTGCATTGGTGTCATTAGTGAGGAGCGATGAATTTTGTTGTTTTCAAAGAAAAAATGACTCGGGTGGGACTCGAACCCACAACCTTTGAATGGCCACACACCTGCGTCTAGAAGTCCAATGCGCTATCCATTGCGCCACAAAGCCCAGTTTGTGTTAAAGTTTTGACAGTTGCTCTTCAGCATGAGGCTGAATGTCATGACCTAACAACTGCTTACATAATAGAAAGGAACCACTGGGATTTGAACCCAGCACTTCCTGTTTACTAGACAGGCGCTATGACCAGCTAAGCCACGGCGCCACGCCATGGCTTTTTACTGTGGATTGGTGTCATTAGTGAGGAGCGATGAATTTTGTTGTTTTCAAAGAAAAAACGACTCTGGTGGGACTCGAACCCACAACCTTTGAATGGCCACACACCTGTGTCTAGAAGTCCAATGCGCTATCCATTGCGCCACAGAGCCCAGTATGTGTTAAAGTTTTGACAGTTGCTCTTCAGCATGAGGCTGAATGTCATGACCTAACAACTGCTTACATAATAGAAAGGCACCGCTGGGATTTGAACCCAGGACTTCCTGTTTACTAGACAGGCACTATGACCAGCTAAGCCACGGCGCCATGACATGGCTTTTTACTGTGGATTGGTGTCATTAGTGAGGAGCGATGAATTTTGTTGTTTTCAAAGAAAAAACGACTCTGGGGGGACTCGAACCCACAACCTTTGAATGGCCACACACCTGCGTCTAGAAGTCCAATGCGCTATCCATTGCGCCACAGAGCCAAGTATGTGTTAAAGTTTTGACAGTTGCTCTTCAGCATGAGGCTGAATGTCATGACCTAACAACTGCTTACATAATAGAAAGGCACCGTTGGGATTTGAACCCAGGACTTCCTGTTTACTAGACAGGCGCTATGACCAGCTAAGCCACGGCGCCACGCCATGGCTTTTTACTGTGGATTGGTGTCATTAGTGAGGAGCGATGAATTTTGTTGTTTTCAAAGAAAGAACAACTCTGGTGGTACTCGAACCCACAACCTTTGAATGGCCACACACCTGCGTCTAGAAGTCCAATGCGCTATCCATTGCGCCACAGAGCCCAGTATGTGTTAAAGTTTTGACAGTTGCTCTTCAGCATGAGGCTGAATGTCATGACCTAACAACTGCTTACATAATGGAAAGGCACCGCTGGGATTTGAACCCAGGACTTCCTGTTTACTAGACAGGCGCTATGACCAGCTAAGCCACGGCACCACGCCATGGCTTTTTACTGTGGATTGGTGTCATTAGTGAGGAGCGATGAATTTTGTTGTTTTCAAAGAAAAAACGACTCTGGTGGGACTCGAACCCACAACCTTTGAATGGCCACACACCTGCGTCTAGAAGTCCAATGCGCTATCCATTGCGCCACAGAGCCCAGTACGTGTTAAAGTTTTGACAGTTGCTCTTCAGCAGGAGGCTAAATGTCATGACCTAACAACTGCTTACATAAAGGAAAGGCACTGCTGGGATTTGAACCCAGGACTTCCTGTTTACTAGACAGGCGCTATGACCAGCTAAGCCACGGCGCCGCGCCATGGCTTTTTACTGTGGATTGGTGTCATTAGTGAGGAGCGATGAATTTTGTTGTTTTCAAGGAAAAAATGACTCTGGTGGGACTCGAACCCACAACCTTTGAATGGCCACACACCTGCGTCTAGAAGTCCAATGCGCTATCCATTGCGCTACAGAGCCCAGTATGTGTTAAAGTTTTGACAGTTGCTCTTCAGCATGAGGCTGAATGTCATGACCTAACAACTGCTTACATAATAGAAAGGCACCGCTGGGATTTGAACCCAGGACTTCCTGTTTACTAGGCAGGCGCTATGACCAGCTAAGCCATGGCGCCGCGCCATGGGACTCGAACCCACAACCTTTGAATGGCCACACACCTGCGTCTAGAAGTCCAATGCGCTATCCATTGCGCCACAGAGCCCAGTATGTGTTAAAGTTTTGACAGTTGCTCTTCAGCATGAGGCTGAATGTCATGACCTAACAACTGCTTACATAATAGAAAGGCACCGCTGGGATTTGAACCCAGGACTTCCTGTTTACTAGACAGGCACTATGACCAGCTAAGCCACGGCGCCATGCCATGGCTTTTTACTGTGGATTGGTGTCATTAGTGAGGAGCGATGAATTTTGTTGTTTTCAAAGAAAAAACGACTCTGGGGGGACTCGAACCCACAACCTTTGAATGGCCACACACCTGCGTCTAGAAGTCCAATGCGCTATCCATTGCGCCACAGAGCCCAGTATGTGTTAAAGTTTTGACAGTTGCTCTTCAGCAGGAGGCTAAATGTCATGACCTAACAACTGCTTACATAAAGGAAAGGCACCGCTGGGATTTGAACCCAGGACTTCCTGTTTACTAGACAGGCGCTATGACCAGCTAAGCCACGGCGCCGCGCCATGGCTTTTTACTGTGGATTGGTGTCATTAGTGAGGAGCGATGAATTTTGTTGTTTTCAAAGAAAAAACGACTCTGGTGGGACTCGAACCCACAACCTTTGAATGGCCACACACCTGCGTCTAGAAGTCCAATGCGCTATCCATTGCGCCACAGAGCCCAGTATGTGTTAAAGTTTTGACAGTTGCTCTTCAGCAGGAGGCTAAATGTCATGACCTAACAACTGCTTACATAAAGGAAAGGCACCGCTGGGATTTGAACCCAGGACTTCCTGTTTACTAGACAGGCGCTATGACCAGCTAAGCCACGGCGCCGCGCCATGGCTTTTTACTGTGCATTGGTGTCATTAGTGAGGAGCGATGAATTTTGTTGTTTTCAAAGAAAAAATGACTCTGGTGGGACTTAAGCCCACAACCTTTGAATGGCCACACACCTGCGTCTAGAAGTCCAATGCGCTATCCATTGCGCCACAGAGCCCAGTATGTGTTAAAGTTTTGACAGTTGCTCTTCAGCATGAGGCTGAATGTCATGACCTAACAACTGCTTACATAATAGAAAGGCACCGCTGGGATTTGAACCCAGGACTTCCTGTTTACTAGACAGGCACTATGACCAGCTAAGCCACGGCGCCATGCCATGGCTTTTTACTGTGGATTGGTGTCATTAGTGAGGAGCGATGAATTTTGTTGTTTTCAAAGAAAAAACGACTCTGGGGGGACTCAAACCCACAACCTTTGAATGGCCACACACCTGCGTCTAGAAGTCCAATGCGCTATCCATTGCGCCACAGAGCCCAGTATGTGTTAAAGTTTTGACAGTTGCTCTTCAGCATGAGGCTGAATGTCATGACCTAACAACTGCTTACATAATAGAAAGGCACCGCTGGGATTTGAACCCAGGACTTCCTGTTTACTAGACAGGCGCTATGACCAGCTAAGCCACGGCGCCACGCCAAGGCTTTTTACTGTGGATTGGTGTCATTAGTGAGGAGCGATGAATTTTGTTGTTTTCAAAGAAAAAACGACTCTGGTGGGACTCGAACCCACAACCTTTGAATGGCCACACACCTGCGTCTAGAAGTCCAATGCGCTATCCATTGCGCCACAGAGCCCAGTATGTGTTAAAGTTTTGACAGTTGCTCTTCAGCAGGAGGCTAAATGTCATGACCTAACAACTGCTTACATAAAGGAAAGGCACCGCTGGGATTTGAACCCAGGACTTCCTGTTTACTAGACAGGCGCTATGACCAGCTAAGCCACGGCGCCGCGCCATGGCTTTTTACTGTGCATTGGTGTCATTAGTGAGGAGCGATGAATTTTGTTGTTTTCAAAGAAAAAATGACTCTGGTGGGACTTAAGCCCACAACCTTTGAATGGCCACACACCTGCGTCTAGAAGTCCAATGCGCTATCCATTGCGCCACAGAGCCCAGTATGTGTTAAAGTTTTGACAGTTGCTCTTCAGCAGGAGGCTAAATGTCATGACCTAACAACTGCTTACATAAAGGAAAGGCACCGCTGGGATTTGAACCCAGGACTTCCTGTTTACTAGACAGGCGCTATGACCAGCTAAGCCACGGCGCCGCGCCATGGCTTTTTACTGTGCATTGGTGTCATTAGTGAGGAGCGATGAATTTTGTTTTTTTCAAAGAAAAAATGACTCTGGTGGGACTCGAACCCACAACCTTTGAATGGCCACACACCTGCGTCTAGAAGTCCAATGCGCTATCCATTGCGCCACAGAGCCCAGTATGTGTTAAAGTTTTGACAGTTGCTCTTCAGCATGAGGCTGAATGTCATGACCTAACAACTGCTTACATAATGGAAAGGCACCGCTGGGATTTGAACCCAGGACTTCCTGTTTACTAGACAGGCGCTATGACCAGCTAAGCCACGGCGCCACGCCATGGCTTTTTACTGTGGATTGGTGTCATTAGTGAGGAGCGATGAATTTTGTTGTTTTCAAAGCAAAAACGACTCTGGTGGGACTCGAACCCACAACCTTTGAATGGCCACACACCTGCGTCTAGAAGTCCAATGCGCTATCCATTGCGCCACAGAGCCCAGTATGTGTTAAAGTTTTGACAGTTGCTCTTCAGCATGAGGCTGAATGTCATGACCTAACAACTGCTTACATAATAGAAAGGCACCGCTGGGATTTGAACCCAGGACTTCCTGTTTACTAGGCAGGCGCTATGACCAGCTAAGCCATGGCGCCGCGCCATGGGACTCGAACCCACAACCTTTGAATGGCCACACACCTGCGTCTAGAAGTCCAATGCGCTATCCATTGCGCCACAGAGCCCAGTATGTGTTAAAGTTTTGACAGTTGCTCTTCAGCATGAGGCTGAATGTCATGACCTAACAACTGCTTACATAATAGAAAGGCACCGCTGGGATTTGAACCCAGGACTTCCTGTTTACTAGACAGGCACTATGACCAGCTAAGCCACGGCGCCATGCCATGGCTTTTTACTGTGGATTGGTGTCATTAGTGAGGAGCGATGAATTTTGTTGTTTTCAAAGAAAAAACGACTCTGGGGGGACTCAAACCCACAACCTTTGAATGGCCACACACCTGCGTCTAGAAGTCCAATGCGCTATCCATTGCGCCACAGAGCCCAGTATGTGTTAAAGTTTTGACAGTTGCTCTTCAGCATGAGGCTGAATGTCATGACCTAACAACTGCTTACATAATGGAAAGGCACCGCTGGGATTTGAACCCAGGACTTCCTGTTTACTAGACAGGCGCTATGACCAGCTAAGCCACGGCACCACGCCATGGCTTTTTACTGTGGATTGGTGTCATTAGTGAGGAGCGATGAATTTTGTTGTTTTCAAAGAAAAAACGACTCTGGTGGGACTCGAACCCACAACCTTTGAATGGCCACACACCTGCGTCTAGAAGTCCAATGCGCTATCCATTGCGCCACAGAGCCCAGTACGTGTTAAAGTTTTGACAGTTGCTCTTCAGCAGGAGGCTAAATGTCATGACCTAACAACTGCTTACATAAAGGAAAGGCACCGCTGGGATTTGAACCCAGGACTTCCTGTTTACTAGACAGGCGCTATGACCAGCTAAGCCACGGCGCCGCGCCATGGCTTTTTACTGTGGATTGGTGTCAATAGTGAGGAGCGATGAATTTTGTTGTTTTCAAGGAAAAAATGACTCTGGTGGGACTCGAACCCACAACCTTTGAATGGCCACACACCTGCGTCTAGAAGTCCAATGCGCTATCCATTGCGCTACAGAGCCCAGTATGTGTTAAAGTTTTGACAGTTGCTCTTCAGCATGAGGCTGAATGTCATGACCTAACAACTGCTTACATAATAGAAAGGCACCGCTGGGATTTGAACCCAGGACTTCCTGTTTACTAGGCAGGCGCTATGACCAGCTAAGCCATGGCGCCGCGCCATGGGACTCGAACCCACAACCTTTGAATGGCCACACACCTGCGTCTAGAAGTCCAATGCGCTATCCATTGCGCCACAGAGCCCAGTATGTGTTAAAGTTTTGACAGTTGCTCTTCAGCATGAGGCTGAATGTCATGACCTAACAACTGCTTACATAATAGAAAGGCACCGCTGGGATTTGAACCCAGGACTTCCTGTTTACTAGACAGGCACTATGACCAGCTAAGCCACGGCGCCATGCCATGGCTTTTTACTGTGGATTGGTGTCATTAGTGAGGAGCGATGAATTTTGTTGTTTTCAAAGAAAAAACGACTCTGGGGGGACTCAAACCCACAACCTTTGAATGGCCACACACCTGCGTCTAGAAGTCCAATGCGCTATCCATTGCGCCACAGAGCCCAGTATGTGTTAAAGTTTTGACAGTTGCTCTTCAGCATGAGGCTGAATGTCATGACCTAACAACTGCTTACATAATGGAAAGGCACCGCTGGGATTTGAACCCAGGACTTCCTGTTTACTAGACAGGCGCTATGACCAGCTAAGCCACGGCACCACGCCATGGCTTTTTACTGTGGATTGGTGTCATTAGTGAGGAGCGATGAATTTTGTTGTTTTCAAAGAAAAAACGACTCTGGTGGGACTCGAACCCACAACCTTTGAATGGCCACACACCTGCGTCTAGAAGTCCAATGCGCTATCCATTGCGCCACAGAGCCCAGTACGTGTTAAAGTTTTGACAGTTGCTCTTCAGCAGGAGGCTAAATGTCATGACCTAACAACTGCTTACATAAAGGAAAGGCACCGCTGGGATTTGAACCCAGGACTTCCTGTTTACTAGACAGGCGCTATGACCAGCTAAGCCACGGCGCCGCGCCATGGCTTTTTACTGTGGATTGGTGTCAATAGTGAGGAGCGATGAATTTTGTTGTTTTCAAGGAAAAAATGACTCTGGTGGGACTCGAACCCACAACCTTTGAATGGCCACACACCTGCGTCTAGAAGTCCAATGCGCTATCCATTGCGCTACAGAGCCCAGTATGTGTTAAAGTTTTGACAGTTGCTCTTCAGCATGAGGCTGAATGTCATGACCTAACAACTGCTTACATAATAGAAAGGCACCGCTGGGATTTGAACCCAGGACTTCCTGTTTACTAGGCAGGCGCTATGACCAGCTAAGCCATGGCGCCGCGCCATGGGACTCGAACCCACAACCTTTGAATGGCCACACACCTGCGTCTAGAAGTCCAATGCGCTATCCATTGCGCCACAGAGCCCAGTATGTGTTAAAGTTTTGACAGTTGCTCTTCAGCATGAGGCTGAATGTCATGACCTAACAACTGCTTACATAATAGAAAGGCACCGCTGGGATTTGAACCCAGGACTTCCTGTTTACTAGGCAGGCGCTATGACCAGCTAAGCCATGGCGCCGCGCCATGGGACTCGAACCCACAACCTTTGAATGGCCACACACCTGCGTCTAGAAGTCCAATGCGCTATCCATTGCGCCACAGAGCCCAGTATGTGTTAAAGTTTTGACAGTTGCTCTTCAGCATGAGGCTGAATGTCATGACCTAACAACTGCTTACATAATAGAAAGGCACCGCTGGGATTTGAACCCAGGACTTCCTGTTTACTAGACAGGCACTATGACCAGCTAAGCCACGGCGCCATGCCATGGCTTTTTACTGTGGATTGGTGTCATTAGTGAGGAGCGATGAATTTTGTTGTTTTCAAAGAAAAAACGACTCTGGGGGGACTCAAACCCACAACCTTTGAATGGCCACACACCTGCGTCTAGAAGTCCAATGCGCTATCCATTGCGCCACAGAGCCCAGTATGTGTTAAAGTTTTGACAGTTGCTCTTCAGCATGAGGCTGAATGTCATGACCTAACAACTGCTTACATAATAGAAAGGCACCGCTGGGATTTGAACCCAGGACTTCCTGTTTACTAGACAGGCGCTATGACCAGCTAAGCCACGGCGCCACGCCAAGGCTTTTTACTGTGGATTGGTGTCATTAGTGAGGAGCGATGAATTTTGTTGTTTTCAAAGAAAAAACGACTCTGGTGGGACTCGAACCCACAACCTTTGAATGGCCACACACCTGCGTCTAGAAGTCCAATGCGCTATCCATTGCGCCACAGAGCCCAGTATGTGTTAAAGTTTTGACAGTTGCTCTTCAGCAGGAGGCTAAATGTCATGACCTAACAACTGCTTACATAAAGGAAAGGCACCGCTGGGATTTGAACCCAGGACTTCCTGTTTACTAGACAGGCGCTATGACCAGCTAAGCCACAGCGCCGCGCCATGGCTTTTTACTGTGCATTGGTGTCATTAGTGAGGAGCGATGAATTTTGTTGTTTTCAAAGAAAAAATGACTCTGGTGGGACTTAAGCCCACAACCTTTGAATGGCCACACACCTGCGTCTAGAAGTCCAATGCGCTATCCATTGCGCCACAGAGCCCAGTATGTGTTAAAGTTTTGACAGTTGCTCTTCAGCAGGAGGCTAAATGTCATGACCTAACAACTGCTTACATAAAGGAAAGGCACCGCTGGGATTTGAACCCAGGACTTCCTGTTTACTAGACAGGCGCTATGACCAGCTAAGCCACGGCGCCGCGCCATGGCTTTTTACTGTGCATTGGTGTCATTAGTGAGGAGCGATGAATTTTGTTTTTTTCAAAGAAAAAATGACTCTGGTGGGACTCGAACCCACAACCTTTGAATGGCCACACACCTGCGTCTAGAAGTCCAATGCGCTATCCATTGCGCCACAGAGCCCAGTATGTGTTAAAGTTTTGACAGTTGCTCTTCAGCATGAGGCTGAATGTCATGACCTAACAACTGCTTACATAATGGAAAGGCACCGCTGGGATTTGAACCCAGGACTTCCTGTTTACTAGACAGGCGCTATGACCAGCTAAGCCACGGCGCCACGCCATGGCTTTTTACTGTGGATTGGTGTCATTAGTGAGGAGCGATGAATTTTGTTGTTTTCAAAGCAAAAACGACTCTGGTGGGACTCGAACCCACAACCTTTGAATGGCCACACACCTGCGTCTAGAAGTCCAATGCGCTATCCATTGCGCCACAGAGCCCAGTATGTGTTAAAGTTTTGACAGTTGCTCTTCAGCATGAGGCTGAATGTCATGACCTAACAACTGCTTACATAATAGAAAGGCACCGCTGGGATTTGAACCCAGGACTTCCTGTTTACTAGACAGGCGCTATGACCAGCTAAGCCACGGCGCCGCGCCATGGGACTCGAACCCACAACCTTTGAATGGCCACACACCTGCGTCTAGAAGTCCAATGCGCTATCCATTGCGCCACAGAGCCCAGTATGTGTTAAAGTTTTGACAGTTGCTCTTCAGCAGGAGGCTAAATGTCATGACCTAACAACTGCTTACATAAAGGAAAGGCACCGCTGGGATTTGAACCCAGGACTTCCTGTTTACTAGACAGGGGCTATGACCAGCTAAGCCACGGCGCCGCACCATGGCTTTTTACTGTGCATTGGTGTCATTAGTGAGGAGCGATGAATTTTGTTGTTTTCAAAGAAAAAACGACTCTGGTGGGACTCGAACCCACAACCTTTGAATGGCCACACACCTGCGTCTAGAAGTCCAATGCGCTATCCATTGCGCCACAGAGCCCAGTATGTGTTAAAGTTTTGACAGTTGCTCTTCAGCAGGAGGCTAAATGTCATGGCCTAAAAACTGCTTACATAAAGGAAAGGCACCGCTGGGATTTGAACCCAGGACTTCCTGTTTACTAGACAGGCGCTATGACCAGCTAAGCCACGGCGCTGCGCCATGGCTTTTTACTGTGCATTGGTGTCATTAGTGAGGAGCGATGAATTTTGTTGTTTTCAAAGAAAAAATGACTCTGGTGGGACTTAAGCCCACAACCTTTGAATGGCCACACACCTGCGTCTAGAAGTCCAATGCGCTATCCATTGCGCCACAGAGCCCAGTATGTGTTAAAGTTTTGACAGTTGCTCTTCAGCAGGAGGCTAAATGTCATGACCTAACAACTGCTTACATAAAGGAAAGGCACCGCTGGGATTTGAACCCAGGACTTCCTGTTTACTAGACAGGCGCTATGACCAGCTAAGCCACGGCGCCGCGCCATGCCTTTTTACTGTGCATTGGTGTCATTAGTGAGGAGCGATGAATTTTGTTGTTTTCAAAGAAAAAACGACTCTGGTGGGACTCGAACCCACAACCTTTGAATGGCCACACACCTGCGTCTAGAAGTCCAATGCGCTATCCATTGCGCCACAGAGCCCAGTATGTGTTAAAGTTTTGACAGTTGCTCTTCAGCAGGAGGCTAAATGTCATGGCCTAAAAACTGCTTACATAAAGGAAAGGCACCGCTGGGATTTGAACCCAGGACTTCCTGTTTACTAGACAGGCGCTATGACCAGCTAAGCCACGGCGCTGCGCCATGGCTTTTTACTGTGCATTGGTGTCATTAGTGAGGAGCGATGAATTTTGTTGTTTTCAAAGAAAAAATGACTCTGGTGGGACTTAAGCCCACAACCTTTGAATGGCCACACACCTGCGTCTAGAAGTCCAATGCGCTATCCATTGCGCCACAGAGCCCAGTATGTGTTAAAGTTTTGACAGTTGCTCTTCAGCAGGAGGCTAAATGTCATGACCTAACAAGTGCTTACATAAAGGAAAGGCACCGCTGGGATTTGAACCCAGGACTTCCTGTTTACTAGACAGGCGCTATGACCAGCTAAGCCACGGCGCCGCGCCATGGCTTTTTACTGTGCATTGGTGTCATTAGTGAGGAGCGATGAATTTTGTTGTTTTCAAAGAAAAAACAACTCTGGGGGGACTCGAACCCACAACCTTTGAATGGCCACACACCTGCGTCTAGAAGTCCAATGCGCTATCCATTGCGCCACAGAGCCCAGTATGTGTTAAAGTTTTGACAGTTGCTCTTCAGCATGAGGCTGAATGTCATGACCTAACAACTGCTTACATAATAGAAAGGCACCGCTGGGATTTGAACCCAGGACTTCCTGTTTACTAGGCAGGCGCTATGACCAGCTAAGCCATGGCGCCGCGCCATGGGACTCGAACCCACAACCTTTGAATGGCCACACACCTGCGTCTAGAAGTCCAATGCGCTATCCATTGCGCCACAGAGCCCAGTATGTGTTAAAGTTTTGACAGTTGCTCTTCAGCATGAGGCTGAATGTCATGACCTAACAACTGCTTACATAATAGAAAGGCACCGCTGGGATTTGAACCCAGGACTTCCTGTTTACTAGACAGGCACTATGACCAGCTAAGCCACGGCGCCATGCCATGGCTTTTTACTGTGGATTGGTGTCATTAGTGAGGAGCGATGAATTTTGTTGTTTTCAAAGAAAAAACGACTCTGGGGGGACTCAAACCCACAACCTTTGAATGGCCACACACCTGCGTCTAGAAGTCCAATGCGCTATCCATTGCGCCACAGAGCCCAGTATGTGTTAAAGTTTTGACAGTTGCTCTTCAGCATGAGGCTGAATGTCATGACCTAACAACTGCTTACATAATAGAAAGGCACCGCTGGGATTTGAACCCAGGACTTCCTGTTTACTAGACAGGCGCTATGACCAGCTAAGCCACGGCGCCACGCCAAGGCTTTTTACTGTGGATTGGTGTCATTAGTGAGGAGCGATGAATTTTGTTGTTTTCAAAGAAAAAACGACTCTGGTGGGACTCGAACCCACAACCTTTGAATGGCCACACACCTGCGTCTAGAAGTCCAATGCGCTATCCATTGCGCCACAGAGCCCAGTATGTGTTAAAGTTTTGACAGTTGCTCTTCAGCAGGAGGCTAAATGTCATGACCTAACAACTGCTTACATAAAGGAAAGGCACCGCTGGGATTTGAACCCAGGACTTCCTGTTTACTAGACAGGCGCTATGACCAGCTAAGCCACGGCGCCGCGCCATGGCTTTTTACTGTGCATTGGTGTCATTAGTGAGGAGCGATGAATTTTGTTGTTTTCAAAGAAAAAATGACTCTGGTGGGACTTAAGCCCACAACCTTTGAATGGCCACACACCTGCGTCTAGAAGTCCAATGCGCTATCCATTGCGCCACAGAGCCCAGTATGTGTTAAAGTTTTGACAGTTGCTCTTCAGCAGGAGGCTAAATGTCATGACCTAACAACTGCTTACATAAAGGAAAGGCACCGCTGGGATTTGAACCCAGGACTTCCTGTTTACTAGACAGGCGCTATGACCAGCTAAGCCACGGCGCCGCGCCATGGCTTTTTACTGTGCATTGGTGTCATTAGTGAGGAGCGATGAATTTTGTTTTTTTCAAAGAAAAAATGACTCTGGTGGGACTCGAACCCACAACCTTTGAATGGCCACACACCTGCGTCTAGAAGTCCAATGCGCTATCCATTGCGCCACAGAGCCCAGTATGTGTTAAAGTTTTGACAGTTGCTCTTCAGCATGAGGCTGAATGTCATGACCTAACAACTGCTTACATAATGGAAAGGCACCGCTGGGATTTGAACCCAGGACTTCCTGTTTACTAGACAGGCGCTATGACCAGCTAAGCCACGGCGCCACGCCATGGCTTTTTACTGTGGATTGGTGTCATTAGTGAGGAGCGATGAATTTTGTTGTTTTCAAAGCAAAAACGACTCTGGTGGGACTCGAACCCACAACCTTTGAATGGCCACACACCTGCGTCTAGAAGTCCAATGCGCTATCCATTGCGCCACAGAGCCCAGTATGTGTTAAAGTTTTGACAGTTGCTCTTCAGCATGAGGCTGAATGTCATGACCTAACAACTGCTTACATAATAGAAAGGCACCGCTGGGATTTGAACCCAGGACTTCCTGTTTACTAGACAGGCGCTATGACCAGCTAAGCCACGGCGCCGCGCCATGGGACTCGAACCCACAACCTTTGAATGGCCACACACCTGCGTCTAGAAGTCCAATGCGCTATCCATTGCGCCACAGAGCCCAGTATGTGTTAAAGTTTTGACAGTTGCTCTTCAGCAGGAGGCTAAATGTCATGACCTAACAACTGCTTACATAAAGGAAAGGCACCGCTGGGATTTGAACCCAGGACTTCCTGTTTACTAGACAGGCGCTATGACCAGCTAAGCCACGGCGCCGCACCATGGCTTTTTACTGTGCATTGGTGTCATTAGTGAGGAGCGATGAATTTTGTTGTTTTCAAAGAAAAAATGACTCTGGTGGGACTCGAACCCACAACCTTTGAATGGCCACACACCTGCGTCTAGAAGTCCAATGCGCTATCCATTGCGCCACAGAGCCCAGTATGTGTTAAAGTTTTGACAGTTGCTCTTCAGCAGGAGGCTAAATGTCATGGCCTAAAAACTGCTTACATAAAGGAAAGGCACCGCTGGGATTTGAACCCAGGACTTCCTGTTTACTAGACAGGCGCTATGACCAGCTAAGCCACGGCGCTGCGCCATGGCTTTTTACTGTGCATTGGTGTCATTAGTGAGGAGCGATGAATTTTGTTGTTTTCAAAGAAAAAATGACTCTGGTGGGACTTAAGCCCACAACCTTTGAATGGCCACACACCTGCGTCTAGAAGTCCAATGCGCTATCCATTGCGCCACAGAGCCCAGTATGTGTTAAAGTTTTGACAGTTGCTCTTCAGCAGGAGGCTAAATGTCATGACCTAACAACTGCTTACATAAAGGAAAGGCACCGCTGGGATTTGAACCCAGGACTTCCTGTTTACTAGACAGGCGCTATGACCAGCTAAGCCACGGCGCCGCGCCATGGCTTTTTACTGTGCATTGGTGTCATTAGTGAGGAGCGATGAATTTTGTTGTTTTCAAAGAAAAAACGACTCTGGTGGGACTCGAACCCACAACCTTTGAATGGCCACACACCTGCGTCTAGAAGTCCAATGCGCTATCCATTGCGCCACAGAGCCCAGTATGTGTTAAAGTTTTGACAGTTGCTCTTCAGCAGGAGGCTAAATGTCATGGCCTAAAAACTGCTTACATAAAGGAAAGGCACCGCTGGGATTTGAACCCAGGACTTCCTGTTTACTAGACAGGCGCTATGACCAGCTAAGCCACGGCGCTGCGCCATGGCTTTTTACTGTGCATTGGTGTCATTAGTGAGGAGCGATGAATTTTGTTGTTTTCAAAGAAAAAATGACTCTGGTGGGACTTAAGCCTACAACCTTTGAATGGCCACACACCTGCGTCTAGAAGTCCAATGCGCTATCCATTGCGCCACAGAGCCCAGTATGTGTTAAAGTTTTGACAGTTGCTCTTCAGCAGGAGGCTAAATGTCATGACCTAACAAGTGCTTACATAAAGGAAAGGCACCGCTGGGATTTGAACCCAGGACTTCCTGTTTACTAGACAGGCGCTATGACCAGCTAAGCCACGGCGCCGCGCCATGGCTTTTTACTGTGCATTGGTGTCATTAGTGAGGAACGATGAATTTTGTTGTTTTCAAAGAAATAATGACTCTGGTGGGACTCGAACCCACAACCTTTGAATGGCCACACACCTGCGTCTAGAAGTCCAATGCGCTATCCATTGCGCCACAGAGCCCAGTATGTGTTAAAGTTTTGACAGTTGCTCTTCAGCATGAGGCTGAATGTCATGACCTAACAACTGCTTACATAAAGGAAAGGCACCGCTGGAAAGGCACAGAGCCCAGTATGTGTTAGGTCATGACATTTAGCCTCCTGCTGAAGAGCAACTGTCAAAACTTTAACACATACTGGGCTCTGTGGCGCAATGGATAGCGCAATAGACTTCTAGACGCAGGTGTGTGGCCATTCAAAGGTTGTGGGTTCGAGTCCCATGGCGCGGCGCCATGGCTTAGCTGGTCATAGCGCCTGTCTAGTAAACAGGAAGTCCTGGGTTCAAATCCCAGCGGTGCCTTTCTATTATGTAAGCAGTTGTTAGGTCATGACATTCAGCCTCATGCTGAAGAGCAACTGTCAAAACTTTAACACATACTGGGCTCTGTGGCGCAATGGATAGCGCATTGGACTTCTAGACGCAGGTGTGTGGCCATTCAAAGGTTGTGGGTTCGAGTCCCACCAGAGTCGTTTTTTCTTTGAAAACAACAAAATTCATCGCTCCTCACTAATGACACCAATCCACAGTAAAAAGCCATTGCGTGGCGCCGTGGCTTAGCTGGTCATAGCGCCTGTCTAGTAAACAGGAAGTCCTGGGTTCAAATCCCACGGGTGCCTTTCTATTATGTAAGCAGTTGTTAGGTCATGACATTCAGCCTCATGCTGAAGAGCAACTGTCATAACTTTAACACATACTGGGCTCTGTGGCGCAATGGATAGCGCATTGGACTTCTAGATGCAGGTGAGTTGCCATTCAAAGGTTGTGGGTTCGAGTCCCACCAGAGTCATTTTTTCTATGAAAACAACAAAATTCATCGCTCCTCACTAAAGACACCAATCCACAGTAAAAAGCCATGGTACGGCGCCGTGGCTTAGCTGGTCATAGCGCCTGTCTAGTAAACAGGAAGTCCTGGGTTCAAATCCCAGCGGTGCCTTTCTATTATGTAAGCAGTTGTTAGGTAATGACATTCAGCCTCATGCTGAAGTGCAACTGTCAAAACTTTAACACATACTGAGCTCTGTGGCGCAATGGATAGCGCATTGGACTTCTAGACGCAGGTGTGTGGCCATTCAAAGGTTGTGGGTTCGAGTCCCCCCAGAGTCGTTTTTTCTTTGAAAACAACAAAATTCATCGCTCCTCACTAATGACACCAATCCACAGTAAAAAGCCATGGCGTGGCGCCGTTGTTTAGCTGGTCATAGCGCCTGTCTAGTAAACAGGAAGTCCTGGGTTCAAATCCCAGCGGTGCCTTTCTATTATGTAAGCAGTTGTTAGGTCATGACATTCAGCCTCATGCTGAAGAGCAACTGTCAAAACTTTAACACATACTGGGCTCTGTGGCGCAATGGATAGCGCATTGGACTTCTAGACGCAGGTGTGTGGCCATTCAAAGGTTGTGGGTTCGAGTCCCACCAGAGTCATTTTTTCTTTGAAAACAACAAAATTCATTGCTCCTCACTAATGACACCAATCCACAGTAAAAAGCCATGGCGTGGTGCCGTGGCTTAGCTGGTCATAGCGCCTGTCTAGTAAACAGGAAGTCCAGGGTTCAAATCCCAGCGGTGCCTTTCTATTATGCAAGCAGTTGTTAGGTCATGACATTCAGCCTCATGCTGAAGAGCAACTGTCATAACTTTAACACATACTGGGCTCTGTGGCGCAATGGATAGCGCATTGGACTTCTAGACGCAGGTGTGTGGCCATTCAAAGGTTGTGGGTTCGAGTCCCACCAGAGTCATTTTTTCTTTGAAAACAACAAAATTCATCGCTCCTCACTAATGACACCAATCCACAGTAAAAAGCCATGGCGTGGCGCCGTGGCTTAGCTGGTCATAGCGCCTGTCTAGTAAACAGGAAGTCCTGGGTTCCAATCCCAGCGATGCCTTTCTATTATGTAAGCAGTTGTTAGGTCATGACATTCAGCCTCATGCTGAAGAGCAACTGTCAAAACTTTAACACAAACTGGGCTATGTGGCGCAATGGATAGTGCATTGGACTTCTAGACGCAGGTGTGTGGTCATTCAAAGGTTGTGGGTTCGAGTCCCACCAGGGTCATTTTTTCTTTGAAAACAACAAAATTCATCGCTCCTCACTAATGACACCAATGCACAGTAAAAAGCCATGGCGCGGCACCGTGGCTTAGCTGGTCATAGCGCCTGTCTAGTAAACAGGAAGTCCTGGGTTCAAATCCCAGCGGTGCCTTTCCTTTATGTAAGCAGTTGTTAGGTCATGACATTTAGCCTCCTGCTGAAGAGCAACTGTCAAAACTTTAACACATACTGGGCTCTGTGGCGCAATGGATAGCGCATTAGACTTCTAGACGCAGGTGTGTGGCCATTCAAAGGTTGTGGGTTCGAGTCCCATGGCGCGGCGCCGCAGCTTAGCTGGTCATAGCGCCTTTCTAGTAAACAGGAAGTCCTGGGTTCAAATCCCAGCGGTGCCTTTCTATTATGTAAGCAGTTGTTAGGTCATGACATTCAGCCTCATGCTGAAGAGCAACTGTCAAAACTTTAATACATACTGGGCTCTGTGGCGCAATGGATAGCGCATTGGACTTCTAGACGCAGGTATGTGGCCATTCAAAGGTTGTGGGTTCGAGTCCCCCCAGAGTCGTTTTTTTCTTTGAAAACAACAAAATTCATCGCTCCTCACTAATGACACCAATCCACAGTAAAAAGCCATGGCGTGGCGCCGTGGCTTAGCTGGTCATAGCGCCTGTCTAGTAAACAGGAAGTCCTGGGTTCAAATCCCAGCGGTGCCTTTCTATTATGTAAGCAGTTGTTAGGTCATGACATTCAGCCTCATGCTGAAGAGCAACTGTCAAAACTTTAACACAAACTGGGCTCTGTGGCGCAATGGATAACGCATTGGACTTCTAGATGCAGGTGTGTGGCCATTCAAAGGTTGTGGGTTCGAGTCCCACCAGGGTCAATTTTTCTTTGAAAACAACAAAATTCATCGCTCCTCACTAATGACACCAATGCACAGTAAAAAGCCAAGGTGCGGCGCCGTGGCTTAGCTGGTCATAGCGCCTGTCTAGTAAACAGGAAGTCCTGGGTTCAAATCCCAGCGGTGCCTTTCCTTTATGTAAGCAGTTGTTAGGTCATGACATTTAGCCTCCTGCTGAAGAGCAACTGTCAAAACTTTAACACATACTGGGCTCTGTGGCGCAATGGATAGCGCATTAGACTTCTAGACGCAGGTGTGTGGCCATTCAAAGGTTGTGGGTTCGAGTCCCATGGCGCGGCGCCGTGGCTTAGCTGGTCATAGCGCCTGTCTAGTAAACAGGAAGTCCTGGGTTCAAATCCCAGCGTTGCCTTTCCTTTATGTTAGCAGTTGTTAGGTCATGACATTTAGCCTCCTGCTGAAGAGCAACTGTCAAAACTTTAACACATACTGGGCTCTGTGGCGCAATGGATAGCGCATTGGACTTCTAGACGCAGGTGTGTGGCCATTCAAAGGTTGTGGGTTCGAGTCCCCCCAGAGTCGTTTTTTCTTTGAAAACAACAAAATTCATCGCTCCTCACTAATGACACCAATCCACAGTAAAAAGCCATGGCGTGGTGCCGTGGCTTAGCTGGTCATAGCGCCTGTCTAGTAAACAAGAAGTCCTGGGTTCAAATCCCAGCGGTGCCTTTCTATTATGTAAGCAGTTGTTAGGTCATGACATTCAGCCTCATGCTGAAGAGCAACTGTCAAAACTTTAACACATGCTGGGCTCTGTGGCGCAATGGATAGCGCATTGGACTTCTAGACGCAGGTGTGTGGCCATTCAAAGGTTGTGGGTTCGAGTCCCACCAGAGTCATTTTTTCTTTGAAAACAACAAAATTCATTGCTCCTCACTAATGACACCCATCCACAGTAAAAAACCATGGTACGGCGCCGTGGCTTAGCTGGTCATAGCGCCTGTCTAGTAAACAGGAAGTCCTGGGTTCAAATCCCAGCGGTGCCTTTCTGTTATGTTAGGTCATGACATTCAGCCTCCTGCTGAAGAGCAACTGTCAAAACTTTAACACATACTGAGCTCTGTGGCCCAATGTATAGCACATTGGACTTCTAGACGCAGGTGTGTGGCCATTCCAAGGTTGTGGGTTCGAGTCCTACCAGAGTCATCTTTTCTTTGAAAACAACAAAATTCATCGCTCCTCACTAAAGACACCAGTCCACAGTAAAAAGCCATGGAGTGGTGCCGTGGCTTAGCTGGTCATAGCGCCTGTCTAGTAAACAGGAAGTCCTGGGTTCAAATCCCAGCGGTTCCTTTCCTTTATGTAAGCAGTTGTTAGGTCATGACATTTAGCCTCCTGCTGAAGAGCAACTGTCATAACTTTAACACATACTGGGCTCTGTGGCGCAATGGATAGCGCATTGGACTTCTAGACGCAGGTGTGTGGCCATTCAAAGGTTGTGTGATCGAGTCCAACCAGAGTCATTTTTTCTTTGAAAACTAAATTCATCGCTCCTCACTAATGACACCAATCCACAGTAAACAGCCATGGTACGGCTCCGTGGCTTAGCTGGTCATAGCGCCTGTCTAGTAAACAGGAAGTCCTGGGTTCAAATCCCAGCGGTGCCTTTCTATTATGTAAGCAGTTGTTAGGTCATGACATTCAGCCTCATGCTGAAGAGCAACTGTCAAAACTTTAACACATACTGTTGGCTCTGTGGCGCAATGGATAGTGCATTGGACTTCTAGACGCAGGTGTGTGGCCATTCAAATGTTGTGTGTTCGAGTCCCACCAGAGTCGTTTTTTTCTTTGAAAACAACAAAATTCATCGCTCCTCACTAATGACACCAATCCACAGTAAAAAGCCATGGCGTGGCGCTGTGGCTTAGCTGGTCATAGCGCCTGTCTAGTAAACAGGAAGTCCTGGGTTCAACTCCCACCGGTGCCTTTCCTTTATGTAAGCAGTTGTTAGGTCATGACATTTAGCCTCCTCCTGAAGAGCAACTGTCAAAACTTTAACACATACTGGGCTCTGTGGCGCAATGGATAGCGCATTGGACTTCTAGACGCAGGTGTGTGGCCATTCAAAGGTTGTGGGTTCGAGTCCCACCAGAGTCATTTTTTCTTTGAAAACAACAAAATTCATCGCTCCTCACTAATGACACCAATCCACAGTAAAAAGCCGTGGCTTAGCTGGTCATTGCGCCTGTCTAGTAAACAGGAAGTCCTGGGTTCAAATCCCAGCGGTTCCTTTCCTTTATGTAAGCAGTTGTTAGGTCATGACATTTAGCCTCCTGCTGAAGAGCAACTGTCAAAACTTTAACACATACCGAGCTCTGTGGCGCAATGGATAGCGCATTAGACTTCTAGACACAGGTGTGTGGCCATTCAAAGGTTGTGGGTTCGAGTCTCACCAGAGTTGTTTTTTCTTTGAAAACAACTAAATTCATCGCTCCTCACTAATGACACCAATCCACAGTAAAAAGCCATGGTACGGCGCCGTGGCTTAGCTGGTCATAGCTCCTGTCTAGTAAACAGGAAGTCCTGGGTTCAAATCCCAGTGGTGCCTTTCTGTTATGTTAGGTCATGACATTCAGCCTCCTGCTGAAGAGCAACTGTCAAAACTTTAACACATACCGAGCTCTGTGGCGCAATGGATAGCGCATTAGACTTCTAGACACAGGTGTGTGGCCATTCAAAGGTTGTGGGTTCGAGTCTAACCAGAGTTGTTTTTTCTTTGAAAACAACTAAATTCATCGCTCCTCACTAATGACACCAATCCACAGTAAAAAGCCATGGTACGGCGCCGTGGCTTAGCTGGTCATAGCGCCTGTCTAGTAAACAGGAAGTCCTGGGTTCAAATCCCAGCGGTGCCTTTCTATTATGTAAGCAGTTGTTAGGTCATGACATTCAGCCTCATGCTGAAGAGCAACTGTCAAAACTTTAACACATACTGAGCTCTGTGGCGCAATGGATAGCGCATTGGACTTCTAGACGCATGTGTGTGGTCATTCAAAGGTTGTGTGTTCGAGTCCCACTAGAGTCGTTTTTTCTTTGAAAACAACAAAATTCATCACTCCTCACTAATGACACCAATCCACAGTAAAAAGCCATGGCGCGGTGCCGTGGCTTAGCTGGTCATAGCGCATGTCTAGTAAACAGGAAGTCCTGGGTTCAAATCCCAGCGGTGCCTTTCTGTTATGTTAGGTCATGACATTCAGCCTCCTGCTGAAGAGCAACTGTCAAAACTTTAACACATACTGAGCTCTGTGGCGCAATGGATAGCGCATTAGACTTCTAGACACAGGTGTGTGGCCATTCAAAGGTTGTGGGTTCGAGTCTCACCAGAGTTGTTTTTTCTTTGAAAACAACTAAATTCATCGCTCCTCACTAATGACACCAATCCACAGTAAAAAGCCATGGTACGGCGCTGTGGCTTAGCTGGTCATAGCTCCTGTCTAGTAAACAGGAAGTCCTGGGTTCAAATCCCAGCGGTGCCTTTCTATTATGTAAGCAGTTGTTAGGTCATGACATTCAGCCTCATGCTGAAGAGCAACTGTCAAATCTTTAACAAATACTGGGCTCTGTGGCGCAATGGATAACTTTAACACATACTGAGCTCTGTGGCGCAATGTATAGCGCATTGGACTTCTAGACGCAGGTGTGTTGCCATTCAAAGGTTGTGGGTTCGAGTCCCACCAGAGTCATTTTTTCTTTGAAAACAACAAAATTCATCGCTCCTCACTAATGACACCAATCCACAGTAAAAAGCCATGGTACGGCGCCGTGGCTTAGCTGGTCATAGCGCCTGTCTAGTAAACAGGAAGTCCTGGGTTCAAATCCCAGCGGTGCCTTTCTATTATGTAAGCAGTTGTTAGGTCATGACATTCAGCCTCATGCTGAAGAGCAACTGTCAAAACTTTAACACATACTGAGCTCTGTGGCGCAATGGATAGCGCATTGGACTTCTAGACGCATGTGTGTGGTCATTCAAAGGTTGTGGGTTCGAGTCCCACTAGAGTCGTTTTTTCTTTGAAAACAACAAAATTCATCACTCCTCACTAATGACACCAATCCACAGTAAAAAGCCGTGGCTTAGCTGGTCATAGCGCCTGTCTAGTAAACAGGAAGTCCTGGGTTCAAATCCCAGCGGTGCCTTTCCTTTATGTAAGCAGTTGTTAGGTCATGACATTTAGCCTCCTGCTGAAGAGCAACTGTCAAAACTTTAACACATACTGGGCTCTGTGGCGCAATGGATAATTTTAACACATACTGAGCTCTGTGGCGCAATGTATAGCGCATTGGACTTCTAGACACAGGTGTGTGGCCATTCAAAGGTTGTGGGTTCGAGTCTCACCAGAGTTGTTTTTTCTTTGAAAACAACTAAATTCATCGCTCCTCACTAATGACACCAATCCACAGTAAAAAGCCATGGTACGGCGCCGTGGCTTAGCTGGTCGTAGCGCCTGTCTAGTAAACAGGAAGTCCTGGGTTCAAATCCCAGCGGTGCCTTTCTATTATGTAAGCAGTTGTTAGGTCATGACATTCAGCCTCATGCTGAAGAGCAACTGTCAAAACTTTAACACATACTGAGCTCTGTGGCGCAATGGATAGCGCATTGGACTTCTAGACGCATGTGTGTGGTCATTCAAAGGTTGTGGGTTCGAGTCCCACTAGAGTCGTTTTTTCTTTGAAAACAACAAAATTCATCACTCCTCACTAATGACACCAATCCACAGTAAAAAGCCATGGCGCGGTGCCGTGGCTTAGCTGGTCATAGCGCCTGTCTAGTAAACAGGAAGTCCTGGGTTCAAATCCCAGCGGTGCCTTTCTGTTATGTTAGGTCATGACATTCAGCCTCCTGCTGAAGAGCAACTGTCAAAACTTTAACACATACTGAGCTCTGTGGCGCAATGGATAGTGCATTAGACTTCTAGACACAGGTGTGTGGCCATTCAAAGGTTGTGGGTTCGAGTCTCACCAGAGTTGTTTTTTCTTTGAAAACAACTAAATTCATCGCTCCTCACTAATGACACCAATCCACAGTAAAAAGCCATGGTACGGCGCCGTGGCTTAGCTGGTCATAGCTCCTGTCTAGTAAACAGGAAGTCCTGGGTTCAAATCCCAGCGGTGCCTTTCTATTATGTAAGCAGTTGTTAGGTCATGACATTCAGCCTCATGCTGAAGAGCAACTGTCAAAACTTTAACAAATACTGGGCTCTGTGGCACAATGGATAACTTTAACACATACTGAGCTCTGTGGCGCAATGTATAGCGCATTGGACTTCTAGACGCAGGTGTGTTGCCATTCAAAGGTTGTGGGTTCGAGTCCCACCAGAGTCATTTTTTATTTGAAAACAACAAAATTCATCGCTCCTCACTAATGACACCAATCCACAGTAAAAAGCCATGGTACGGCGCCGTGGCTTAGCTGGTCATAGCGCCTGTCTAGTAAACAGGAAGTCCTGGGTTCAAATCCCAGCGGTGCCTTTCTATTATGTAAGCAGTTGTTAGGTCATGACATTCAGCCTCATGCTGAAGAGCAACTGTCAAAACTTTAACAAATACTGGGATCTGTGGCGCAATGGATAGCGCATTGGACTTCTAGATGCAGGTGAGTTGCCATTCAAAGGTTGTGGGTTCGAGTCCCACCAGAGTCATTTTTTCTTTGAAAACAACAAAATTCATCGCTCCTCACTAAAGACACCAATCCACAGTAAAAAGCCATGGTACGGCGCTGTGGCTTAGCTGGTCATAGCGCCTGTCTAGTAAACAGGAAGTCCTGGGTTCAAATCCCAGCAGTGCCTTTCTATTATGTAAGCAGTTGTTAGGTCATGACATTCAGCCTCATGCTGAAGAGCAACTGTCAAAACTTTAACACATACTGAGCTCTGTGGCGCAATGGATAGCGCATTGGACTTCTAGATGCAGGTGAGTTGCCATTCAAAGGTTGTGGGTTCGAGTCCCACCAGAGTCATTTTTTCTTTGAAAACAACAAAATTCATCGCTCCTCACTAAAGACACCAATCCACAGTAAAAAGCCATGGTACGGCGCTGTGGCTTAGCTGGTCATAGCGCCTGTCTAGTAAACAGGAAGTCCTGGGTTCAAATCCCAGCAGTGCCTTTCTATTATGTAAGCAGTTGTTAGGTCATGACATTCAGCCTCATGCTGAAGAGCAACTGTCAAAACTTTAACACATACTGAGCTCTGTGGCGCAATGGATAGCGCATTGGACTTCTAGACACATGTGTGTGGTCATTCAAAGGTTGTGGGTTCGAGTCCCACCAGAGTCATTTTTTCTTTGAAAACAACAAAATTCATCGCTACTCACTAATGACACCAATCCACAGTAAAAAGCCAGGGCGTGGAGCTGTAGCTTAGCTGGTCATAGCGCCTGTCTAGTAAACAGGAAGTCCTGGTTTCAAATCCCAGCGGTGCCTTTCCTTTATGTAAGCAGTTGTTAGGTCATGACATTTAGCCTCCTGCTGAAGAGCAACTGTCAAAACTTTAACACATACTGGGCTCTGTGGTGCAATGGATAGCGCATTGGACTTCTAGACGCAGGTGTGTGGCCATTCAAAGTTTGTGGGTTCGAGTCCCACTAGAGTCGTCTTTTCTTTGAAAACAACAAAATTCATCACTCCTCACTAATGACACCAATCCACAGTAAAAAGCCATGGCGCGGCGCCGTGGCTTAGCTGGTCATAGCGCCTGTCTAGTAAACAGGAAGTCCTGGGTTCAAATCCCAGCGGTGCCTTTCTGTTATGTTAGGTCATGACATTCAGCCTCCTGCTGAAGAGCAACTGTCAAAACTTTAACACATACTGGGCTCTGGTGCGCAATGGATAGCGCATTGGACATCTAGACGCAGGTGTGTGGCCATTCAAAGGTTGTGGGTTCGAGTCCCACCAGAGTCGTTTTTTCTTTGAAAACAACTAAATTCATCGCTCCTCACTAATGGTCATAGCGACTGTCTAGTAAACAGGAAGTCCTGGGTTCAAATCCCAGCAGTGCCTTTCCTTTATGTAAGCAGTTGTTAGGTCATGACATTAAGCCTCCTGCTGAAAAGCAACTGTCAAAACTTTAACACGTACTGGAATATGTGGCGCAATGGATAGCGCATTGAACATCTAGAAGCAGGTGTGTGGACATTCAAAGGTTGTGGGTTTGAGTCCCACCAGAGTCATTTTTTCTTTGAAAACAACAAAATTCATCGCTCCTCACTATTGACACCAATCCACAGTAAAAATCCATGGCGTGGCGCCGTGGCTTAGCTGGTCATAGCGCCTGTCTAGTAAACAGGAAGTCCTGGGTTCAAATCCCAGCGGTGCCTTTCTACTATGTAAGCAGTTGTTAGGTCATGACATTCAGCCTCATGCTGAAGAGCAAGTGTCAAAACTTTAACACATACTGGGCTCTGTGGCGCAATGGATAGCGCATTGGACTTCTAGACCCAGGTGTGTGGCCATTCGAAGGTTGTGGGTTTGAGTCCCACCAGAGTCGTTTTTTCTTTGAAAACAACAAAATTCATCGCTCCTCACTAATGGTCATAGCGCCTGTCTAGTAAACAGGAAGTCCTGGGTTCAAATCCCAGCGGTGCCTTTCTATTATGTAAGCAGTTGTTAGGTCATGACATTCAGCCTCATGCTGAAGAGCAACTGTCAAAACTTTAACACATACTGGGCTCTGGTGCGCAATGGACAGCGCATTGGACATCTAGACGCAGGTGTGTGGCCATTCAAAGGTTGTGGGTTCGAGTCCCACCAGAGTCGTTTTTTCTTTGAAAACAACAAAATTCATTGCTCCTCACTAAAGACACCAATCCACAGTAAAAAGCCATGGCATGGCGCCGTGGCTTAGCTGGTCATAGCGCCTGTCTAGTAAACAGGAAATCCTGGGTTCAAATCCCAGCAGTGCCTTTCCTTTATGTAAACTGTTCTTAGGTCATGACATTTAGCCTCCTGCTGAAGAGCAACTGTCAAAACTTTGACACATACTGGGCTCTGGTGCGCAATGGATAGCGCATTGGACGTCTAGACGCAGGTGTGTGGCCATTCGAAGGTTGTGGGTTCGAGTCCCACCAGAGTCGTTTTTTCTTTGAAAACAACAAAATTCATCGCTCCTCACTAATGACACCAATCCATAGTAAAAAGCCATGGTACGGCGCCGTGGCTTAGCTGGTCATAGCGCCTGTCAAGTAAACAGGAAGTCCTGGGTTCAAATCCCAGCGGTGCCTTTCTATTATGTAAGCAGTTGTTAGGTCATGACATTCAGCCTCATGCTGAAGAGCAACTGTCAAAACTTTAACACATACTCGGCTCTGTGGCGCAATGGATAGCGCATTATACTTCTAGATGCAGGTGTGTGGCCATTCAAAGGTTGTGGGTTCGAGTCCCACCAGAGTCGTTTTTTCTTTGAAAACAACAAAATTCATCGCTCCTCACTAATGACACCAGTCCACAACAAAACTGTGTAGCGGTGCTGTGGCTTAGTCTATTCCAGCGGAATTGGTGAAACAAATACAAAGCAGATATCCCAGCCTTCTAATCTTTAACTTTTACACAGGTAACTGCCATTACTCTTGCTCAATACGTTTGCAAAGAGAGGGACGATACAGTGTATTTTCAGGAATACTCTCAGAAGGTTGTTGTGGCTTAGCTGGTCATAGTGGAAACATTTTAGAAGTGTGTGCCAGTAACAGACACAGTTCGCATCCCACCAGAGTCGCGTCTTTCCTTTTGAATTTGCAGAGTCATTGTGTTTTATCTAAATGTAGATATACATTTCCTGACTTAAAGGCTTGTCCTTTTAAGTGCCACCACCTCTCTGGCATAACTCAAAAGCCCCTATTAATCTCCATCAGAGCCATTAAAAGGCCTAGCCAAATTACTTAACAAAGTAGCGTTCATGCTTTTGGATTGTAGGAGGAAACTAGAGACAGTCACAGAGACATAGTGGAAACTCTCAGCTAACGAATTGACTCCAAGTGCCTGAGCCTCTGGTGCTAAGAGGTAAGTTTCCTAACCATGTTGCCCAAATGTTATTCTTACTTTTAGTAATAAACATTGCCACACAAAGCTTTAAAGCTATTTCAAAAACTTTATTTCAAAAGGTTTGGTTTTATTTTGACTTTCTGAAGGTTGTTGAATGTAAGTCACATATTTTTTTATATTTACATTCCTACAACACTGCACCTGTATCACTGGTGATATCCAAATCCACAGGTTCTAAACAAATAACATATTTACAAAATATATTAAGGCACTTCCTTAGGTGTTATGGAAACATGCAATTCCAAAAAGATTCAATTCTAGGCATAAATAAATTTTAAAATCTGAATTTCAAAGCATAGGATTCATAATAATTAAGCACTGTTTTACAACAACACTCAAGATAAAAGGGATCTTTTAAAACATTTGTAGAAGGGTCATAAGTTGATGTAAAAGTCATGGTGGAGTTTCTTTTAGGCCGTCATCTTTATAACCTGTTGATAACTGTAAAATTCCAACTTCAATTTAGTGAGCATCACTGAAGTATGACCATTCGACCTGCTCTTCCTGCTCCCACTGCTGCAGTCCTCCCTCCTCTGCCTCTTCCTCTACCACTACCTCTTCCTCTACCTCGTCCTCCTCTCGTCATTGGCAATCCTCTTGCCCCGCCCCTTGCCCCGCCCCTTAACCCTCCCCTAATTTCTCCTCTTCCACGACCTCTTCCACGACCTCTCTCTGCTCTCAGGCCCCGCCCTCTGATCCTCAGGCTTGTAAATCGATCGTTCAGTGACACTCCAGTCTGAAAAACATGAAAAAGGATCATTTGAACCAGCACGCACAGCACGTAAATAACTTCTTAATCTCAGCCACTAATGATGTGCTAGATCAGGGTAAACGTTAAACACTGTCAAGCCTCACAGGCTCTAGATACATGTGGCTCGTTCTCTCTCTGTCCTCTGCAGCTCACAGCAGCCCATTCTGCCTACGTGGTTTCAAGTCCTGCACAAAACCACACAAGCCTTCAGGGCTGTTTGTGTCTCCCACAAACACACACGCCCTGTTGTAAATGTGCTGATGCACTACACCACCACCTCCACCACTACACCTCCCTCCATTTGTATACGGCCGTGTGGTTAGAGGGGGCTGTACTGGCTCATCTAGTTCATCTGGGTCAGTGGTGGAGCTGGTGAGGGTGTACACTCACATGGTTGGTGGTGGCTCGGTAATTGAAGCGGAGAGGGATGCCTTTGGGTGTAGGGCTGCCCACAACTTCAGATGACCTGCCCCTCAGCACGGCACCGCCACGTTCAGGCCTGCCCCTGACACGGAGCAAGGAGAGAAAGACACAGAGTGTGAGTGAGTGAGACAGGTGGAGGGAAGGAAAGTGAGAGAGACAGTTGTCTTGACTCACAGCATAGACAGACATACAAACCAAGTAAGTTGTTTAAACTATTGCTTGGATATAATGCAAATAATGTTTTGGGAGATTTTTAGCATTGTATGAAGTTTTAACTTGAAAGTCCATCCATCCATCCATTATCTGAACCGCTTAATCCCGCTAGCCAGGGTCACAGGGGGGGCTGGAGCCAATCCCAACATCTCCAGGCAAAGGCAGGGCACACCATGGGCAGGTCGCCAGTCCACCGCATGGCCAACACGCACGCACAGACTCACACCTACGGGCAATTTAGCATGATCAATCAACCTATCACACATGTCTTTGGACTGTGGGAGGAAACCAGAGTACCCGGAAGAAACCCACGCAGGCACAGGGAGAACATGCAAACTCCACACAGAGCAGCCCAGACCGAGAATCGAACCCAGACCGCCTTGCTGTGAGGCGACAGTGCTAACCACCACACCACCGTGCCGCCCAACTTGAAAGTCTTATTTTTATTTAGTCCTAGTTTTATTTTTGAAAAAAAAAAAGATAATAATAACAGCAAAAATAGTAAACAAAAACATAAAAAAACATAAATCCTGTAAAACTCACTGAGGTGCAGAGTCCATGTCTTGGTTTGTCAGAGACACTCTCAGTGTGGTTCCAGAAGATGGTGCAGATCTTTGACTTTGCAGAGAGAGAAAAACATGGCGGATATGCATGGGGTGTGGCCTACATCCCTCTTCTTTTGATGACAGATTTTTCTTGCCCAAATTTTCCTACCTTCTTATTTTCTGATACTGTTCCAGTTTTCCACCCCCTCTTAAAGCTGCAAACTTCAAACAAAAAGGAAAATGTGTTTGTGTGAATATATGAATATAAAATATGGATGTGTTTCTTTGTATATAAGTGTATGTAAATGTATGTATGTATGTATGTATGTGCGAGTATACGTACACATTGCTGCAATCAAAATGAGCGTTTTAAGCAGGAAGTGACTTACCCCTCTGTCTAATAGAAAGGGCCCGCCTCCTCTCCCCCTCTGACCTCGTACTGATAACGCTCCCCTACGTGCACACAAGCAAACATGTCATCATTAGTTCAGTGTAACAGTGTTTTATCTTTAACATCATTCCGCCAAATTCAGCACATCATTATTTTATGATGTATGCAGAGAGCGACAACAAGAGAGCACACACTGTTGAACCTTCTAGATGTTTCTGTGTCAGAACATCCACACGTTGCAGACAGCAAAGGAGGGACAAACGTCTACCTGCTTAAACCTCCTCTTCCTCGTCCTCTTCCTCGGCCACGGAACCCACCTCTAGCTGAGACTGCAGGTTGCCCCGGTGACTGTGTTGACTAAAGGAGGGCCACAAATAATCCCACCGAATAAACACCATCTCCATCCACCTCCACCCACCATGTTTACACCACCTCCATCCCTTACTCCTGCCCACCTGGCTTCACAGCATGGCCTCTCTACTCAAACTGACATTAGAATTCCATTAGAGTTTTGATTTAGAATGAATTGAAATTACATTAGAATTTCTGTATTTGAAATTACATTGGAATTCCATTAGTGCTTCACTTTCGAATTTCTGTATTTGAAATTTTAATGCTAATATGCCTTCGTTGTAATCAATATAGCAACATTTTAAAAGTGATACTTAAACTGCTAAACACTGTTTTTCAGTTTAAGGAATATTACAATCACTTAGTGCTTTTTATTTCATATGTTTATATTCTTTTATATATTTGTTTATATTTTCAGTTATTTTATCATGTAAAGTCCAATTAACTTTATAGGCAGAATTTCTTGCTGTGTGATGTCATGGCTGACACAGACCTGTGCATCTTCAGGAGCTCTTGGACCACGCCCCCTCAGTGTACCCCGCCTCCCGGGACCTCTGCCTCTGCTCAGACCACGTGACCTGCTGGGTCCTGCCATGCAAAGCAGCCAGTTATTGACCCAGCGGGGACATCAACAGGCTGGAGAGGAGGACGGTTGTATCTTCACCCAGATATACAGGTGGCACATGTGTGTATGTAGACCCTGACGTGCGGGGGACATATGTCTATATATAGACCCAGATTTACAGGGAGTATAGGCGTGTGCATGTGTATGGAAGGGGTGGACAGTTGTGAGGATGGACAGGGAAATAGAAACATGGACATGTATGTTTGTGCAGGCCAGGAGGAGGACATACAGGATGTTGATTGCTGGTACAGTGTTAACTCTTACCCTGGTACTGCAGTGTCCCGCGTCTGAGGCCCCGTCGTGCCTGCGGGACCTGGCTGAGCTTCTGCAGGACGTTACTCCTGTTGGCGAGTCGCCTGCTTCTCGCCCGACTCGCAGCTCTGCTGGCCTTCTGCTCCCGTTTGTTCAGCCTGATGATCTCGTCTGGAGAGGAGAGATAAAGAAAGGGTGAGCCTGCTCTCCTCCGCACCTCCACCCCTCGGACACACCAGGGATCCTCAGGGGAACTCCAGCAGCAGACTAAATCTTCATTCTACTTCTGGACACCTGCAGGTGTTGCAGAGGACAAAGGTCCTTGAGTTTCCTGATAAATCTGGGAGGAGAAGGGGTGTTATCACTGTTTTCATTCTTTTGCTCTGGACAAACTCAGGGCAGCAATAAAACCATTAACCGTTTTCATTTGTGTGTGTGTGTGTGTGTGTGTGTGTGTATAATTTCATTGACTGGAAAGTCTGATGGTCTGAACGTGTTCAACACACTGACTAGTAAGAATTATCTTGGTTTCTCCACAGCAAATATTTCTCTTGTATTACAGTAAACACATCCAGCAGTTATTCATGCGTAGGAATTGGAGATGACATGTAATAAATGTATTGGTACAAATGAATTGGTAATAAATGTATATGGAAAATGACAGAGCTAAGATCTTGTGGGACTTCCAGATATGGACTGACAAAATGGTAACGGATAACCAACCGGACAACAGCAGAAGAGGGCCGAAGTGACAGATGTAGCAATACAAAACATCAGGACCAATGAACACGAAAAACACTAGCAACAAGAAGAACTGAGAGGAGAGCTAGGAAAGATGTGGGAGGTGAAGGGATGTGAACAGTGGTTCCTATAGTAACTGGAGAACTATGGGCTGTGATCCCCAAACTGGGAGAATGGATCCAGTAGATCCCAGGAACAACTTCCAAGATCTCCGTCCAGATCTCCATCCATTTATGTATACAACACTTAAGGGACTCTTGAATGGCAAGTTCCATTTCAAAACTTTACCAGAGAGCTCATTTGACAAAACTAAGTCTGTGTGTAATTACTGTACGAGTCTGAGTTTAGTTCTCATCCAGCCTACGGTATCACATGCAAGCTAAGCATACGTGTAACAGTAGCACCAATAGCTTTGGTAACGTGCAACAGACCACACTAACCCAGCAAATTAATGTTTGAACTAACATTTTAATTTCTATTTACAAAACTATTTTTGAAACATTGTTGTATAGACTTTTGGAATTCTATTGATTTATTGAGCATGATTTATTAAAACATGGACGTTGTTGTACGAGACTACATGTTAACTGTTTTACAACCTAAGTCTGAGAGAGACACAGAGGGAGGTTTAAAACTGAAGAACATAGGTTTCCAGAGAAACAGGATTTTCCAGAACGAGATCCTTCATCAGCTGTGAAAGAGAAGAGCTTCTGAAGATCTAAGTGACGGATCCAGTTTATATTAGCTAAATACTTGTGTACACTAATTTACTCATGAGTCCTTTGTTTAAAGCTGGCTCGTTAAGTTTTGCCCTCTGGGTTTGGTATTGTCCAAACCCAATTTCAAACAGGCAGGATTTGGGTTTGTGTAATACCAGTTTGAGGAAGCCTACTGAGAACTGTAACTAGCTGGCCCGGAGGTGTGGACAGCACGCTGTAAACCTCAAGAGGAGTTTAGTTCTTTAGCTCAAACACGATAGACAAGCAGCCAGAGGAAAGCGAAACCCTGAATCTGAGTCATATTTGTCAGAACATAAACATCGTAAACGGCTGTCTGTCCGGGCTGACTGATCGGACACGGACAGGTGTTCGCCGCACGGCGTGTAAAACAGGAAAACGTCTATCCCACTGCTGCTTCCGTTTACAAGCGGTTCCTGAATCAGCGAGAACCTACAGCTGTCCAACACAAGAATCGCTCAGAGCAAAACCCAACACTTCAAACAGCCGCAGACTCCTCATACGTGTGTTTGGTACACACACGGCCTGGTTTAGACAGCTGAATCCGTCTGACAGCTGACTTTTTTCCGCGTAGTTTACACAACTAAACTTTCACACACGCATACAATGCGGAAGGGTAAACGACTCGGAAATCCACGCGATTTATCCCTCAACACGGCGTTACACTCGATACCGACCCAGTGACATGTCGATTTTGTCTGCGCTGCTCTGAGACTCCATCGGTTCGGAAATCTCCGTTTTCACTTCGCCGTCCCCCATTCTTCTCCGCCACTCCAAGTCCCCTTCTGCAACTTTACTGACGGACCAGCCCGATCTCCCCGACGTCCTCTCTCGTTATTTACGGGACGTCTGCGATACGTCCCACCACACAAACCACGCCGAGGTTGACCAGACGCCGCTAACACGGACTGTGCTCGGGGCGAAAAGCGGTTCCAGGTCAGCGTCTCCTCGTGGTTAGTGGGTGTCCAACAAATGGTGACCAGGGCGCCGTGTGGCACCAGCAGGGAGACGGAGCCCGGCCCACAAGTGTTACGAGCCGCCCTGCGTGACGGCGCCTTAAATAGAAAGTGTTGTAACAACAAAACAATTCAAGAAATGATAGGCGTATTGCTACTCCATAGATAAATGAATTAACATAAATAAATAATATAATTAACAACTAAATTACGTGTTTATGGTTACGGATATATATATATATATATATATATATATATATATATATATATATGCATGCTTGGTCTTTCAATCGGCGTTGTCATTCCTGGAATCTGTTAATCTGTTGGAGTTCTCAGGTTTAATCTAGGTAAGGGGCTACAAAATGAACATGTCACCACTCGGACAGCATTGGGTGTTAAAATATGAAGACTTACTTTGATAAAAGAAAAAAATGTATGTGATCAACTGATGTATGTTGATGAGAAACGTGAAAATGCCTTCCAACTCGTGCCAGTCGTTGCTGCTTTTAAATGATTAATATGGTTAACTCCATTGACAATTCCAGAGTGGTACTAATAGCTTTCGCCACCAGGTGGTGCATTTGAGTCCTTTTGTTTGCAATTGGGGGTCTGTCGCAACACTCGCACATGCACAACCCAATGATCGCATGAAAAACACGTTGTTCATTCACATCTACAAATATCAGTAAATATAATTTACAAATAGGCCAAATATTTTAGGACAGACTAAATTTTAAAGGCACGGAAAGAACAGGTCTACCGGATAATATTAGTGAAGGGGGTGTATTGGAGACACGGCCAATGCATGGTATTTAATGCATAACACTGTTCAATACATCCTTCTGGTGTAGCAGCGCTCGGTTTAGTCACAGTACCTTCTCTTTGTAGCATTGCCTCCGCCCCATCCCTGTTGTCCATCCCCTCGGTCTGAGTGTGCGTCCTCTGCGCATGGGCGGAGCGGAAAACCCTTGTTATTATTGTAAGAATATATTCACTTATGAAAATGGCGGCGAGTCAAGGAGGAGTGGGAGCCGTGACGGCTCTTCAGGGCCAGCACTACCCCAACGTGCCTCACTGGAACCCGGGCGTGATGCAGCATCAGCAGCCGCTGCACACCGCCCGGAGTCTGGACCGCGCGCTTGAAGACGCCGCCTGCTCCGGAATCTTGAACGTTAGTGGGAGAAAACTGCGAGACTACCCGGGGCTGAACTACGACCTCACCGATACGACACAGGCAGGTGGGTCTCGTGTGTAACGGATCGCCTCCGTATCGCGCTTCTCCCGCAAATCTGCTTTCATTGTGATTGAGAAATAAATGATAAATACATAATCTCGCGCGCTGACGTGGACCCGTGCACGCTGTCCCCCGTCTCACCCGCGACCCGCACGTCTGCCACAATAGCGCTGTGGTGGAGGAGGGTGATGGGTGTTTGTCTTTACTCCACATCCGAGCAGCACGCGTGTCGGTGTTTTACCTGGAGAACGTGGCACACCTGTGTCGCGCGCGAGCCTTTAGAACGTTGCAGCCCGCGGCCCCGTGACGCGCGCGGCGCTCGCGCTGCTGTGGGGGCAGTTCTGGGCGTTTTGCCCCTCATCCCTGCCTCTGGTGGTCAACGGAGCCCATTCATGAATGAAAGAGTGGCGCGCACGACTCCGGTGTTATCATTGTGCACAGATCCACAGCTGTAGTGATCCAACCCGCCCAGTGCGGCGTGTTTAGGGCGGATTACACGTCCCCTTCACGTTAGTCCATGTTTTAATGCTGTTCTACGGTAGATGGTGGGAACACCCAAACGCTGGTCTGTCTTCGGCAGACTAAGACAAAAGGTGCCGCCGTCTCCATAGCGTCCAGCGGAGCTTAAAATACGGGGTTTGGGTTTGGGTTCTGTGGTGTGGTGCAGCACTCCAAACACACGGTTTCAGCATTCAAAACGCTTTATTATAAGTCCGCTCGACTGCCGCTTAACCTTCTGCCCAGTGACAAATGGAGAAATTCGAGGTTAAATAATAGGTAAAACTAACAGTAATGAAAGTCTTATTCGCATGTGTGTTGGTGAAAGTGCTGTAACTTGGTGGATCAGTGTTCTTGAACGTGTTCTTTGTCTTTGCGGGTTATAGTCAACGTACACTTAACGGTGCAGCTCGCGGCCATTCAGTCGTGAAACGTGTAATTCTGTCCCTGCTTGTCCACGGGGGCACTCCTCCTCATAAAACACTACAGATTTAATCAAAAGTGCATATAGAAGCTTTTACAGTAAATAATCGGATCTTCTGAACTAACGAGCGTGGACGTGTGTGTGTGTGTGTATGTGTGAGTGTGTGTGTGTGTGTGTGTGTGCGGACGCGCGCGCGTGCGCGTGTGTATGTGTGTACTGTGTTCTAAACTATCTTTGTCTTTTGGAGAAGTAGCTTTGGTCAGCCAGACCGACGACAGCTGTGCCCGGAGCCCTGCACGTGGTCTTTTACATTACGTGTGATGTTGTGGATAATGAAAGTAGTAGACGGTTCATCCAACTGGTTCTTACAGTAGCCGCGGGTGTGATAAAGGAAAAGTGTTGTTTACGTTTGCGCGTGCGTCTGTGTATGTGTGTGTGTGTGTGTGTGTGTTATCTCCAGTCATGGTAGGGGATTAGAAGAACATTTGCATATTTGGATTGATTTACATATGTACTCTAAAATGAAGAGTAGAAAGCAATACTGACTGGATAAGATCTGATGCAGGTAGAATGATGAATATATCCACCCACAGATGTGTGCTTTGGGTCACCCATGTGTGTAAACACTGCCAGTATTTTGTAAGGGATACTCATATTAACACTTTTCCCCTGTCTAACCCTTTGCAGTGTGTGTGCATATGCATGCATGCAAGTGTGTGTGTGTGTGTGTGTGTATGTGTATACCAAAAGAATAAAAGTACAAACATTGAAAGCATTGTACATCTGAACACTTAAGGATTGTTGAAGATGGCATACAATATAACTGTCCAAGCATTAAGAAACTTTTATTTATTTTTTACATATACTTGTTGTTGATACATCAAAGTGTTCCATGGCCTGTGTAATTAAACAGTCTGTGTGTGTGTGTGTGTGTGTGTGTGTGTGTGTGTGTGTGTGTGTGTGTGTGTGTGTGTGTGTGTGTCGGGGACCCAGGCAGTGTACTCCATTGCTGTTGCTGGTCACGGGTGGCCAGGTGGGTTTGGGTTGCCTTATTTGGCCAACATTTCACACAGATTAGTGAATAACCCCTTCCGGATCTGACCACCACGTGTCACTAAACACTGTAACCAAAGTCCGTGTCTCCATCTCTGCTGAAGGACTCAGTGTTTGAGGTTAATAGTGCCCTTGTTGGAGATCCTCTAGTGTGGTGGATGTGAACGGAGTAAGTGAGGCTGACTGTCTAGGCTGACTCCTGTCCTTAGACAGTCTGGCTTCCTGTGTAAATTACAGCATTGTATTCCTGACAGCCTGTCTTCCTGTGTAAAGTACAGCATTGTATTCCAGACAGCCTGTCTTCCTGTGTAAAGTGCAGCTATGTATTTCAGACAGTCTGGCTTCATGTGTAAAGTACAGCTATGTATTCCAGACAGTCTGGCTTCATGTGTAAAGTGCAGCTATGTATTCCAGATAGTCTGGCTTCATGTGTAAAGTACAGTCTTGTATTCCAGACAGTCTGGCTTCATGTGTAAAGTACAGTCTTGTATTCCAGAAGGTCTGGTTTCATGTGTAAAGTACAGTCTTGTATTCCAGACAGTCTGGTTTCATGTGTAAAGTACAGTCTTGTATTCCAGACAGCCTTGCTTGTTGACTAGCACAACATTCCCAGATCTATCCAGCAGCATGTGTTCCTGCTAGACTGTGTGTCTCTTGTGTGGTGGTCAGTATGTTGATAATGCTTTATGACAGTTTTACACCAACACTATACCAGTCATTGATTTTACAAGTTCTTACATTTGCAAATGAATGTTCGAATGTCACTGAGTCTCCGAGCCTTTTACATACGCTTCCACCCATCCATATCATCATCTAGATATTTCAGAAAATAATGGAAGAAAGTAATATTTTCATTACACCACAGAGCTGTAATTACATTCTGAGTTTGTTTTGAAGATCCTGATTGTGACTTTTTAACCGCAGTGCTCTTATAAATCTTTCTCCAGTAAAAACCTCTGACATCACTCGCCGAATTAGAGGAAGTAGTCATAGGAGGATGTGGTCATGTTCCGGAAATGTCCGTGTCTATTTATTCAGAGTGGCCCATGTGATGCTGTCTCTAAAGTTTAACACTGTGAGGGCTATGGTTGACCACCCCAGAGCAAAGACTCTTCTATCTAAAAAAGTCCTCTACGTTTTATATTGTAAAATGCATTATTGACTATACAACCAAGGACTAGTAACAGAAGCTAACTGTATTTTATTAGCGTATCTATGCTGGGATTATACATGTGTGGGGCAGTTTGGTGGGTCTTGGGACATCTACACATTACCCCTACAGGAGATTTATATATCACCTGCAACGTGCTCCTCACCTTAGTTTCCTTTATTCTTTAATTCACTCTAAACATCTACTATTAATGCATAATCATGGAAAATCAGATTTTCGGCATCCACTGATGTTTATTTACATGCATACCTAATAATAAGATTCTTTTTTAAGAATTGGATTTTATAATCTTCACAAGTTATAGGTCTGAGGAATGAAAAATCTCCAGATATTTTACACGTGTCTGCATTATAAGCTCTTATAAGCTAGTATCTTGCCATGATTTGTGGATTTACCACCTACACGGCAGATTAGTCGCAGCTGTGGTGAGGTCTGATTGACCTTCATGGACCAAGACACACACACACACACACACACACACACACACACACACACACACACACACACACACACACACACACTGGGGAGGGGTCTCTGGGGGCTGAGTAATTACGCTTGACCTGCCATGCTTGTCCCATCTGTATAGTGTCAACTTTGAACCCTACTGCTCGGCATCATGGCCTTTGTAGTCAAAATGGCGCGCTTAAAATAGAAAAAAATATTTAGTTTAACAAAATCTATTTGGAGCGAGAGGGAACCACTTAGTCGCCGTTCAGGTGGGCAGCCCGTCAGCCTCGTTGGCGCAGTAGGCAGCGCGTCAGTCTCATAATCTGAAGGTCGTGAGTTCGAGCCTCACACGGGGCAGTTTTTTCCTGCCTGTTCTCACACACATGCTGCACTCTTGACTCCTGTTTATGACTCATTTACAGTCATGGAGTCGCAAAAGGGATCATTTATCTGTCATTTATATTTCAGCAGTTATGCTCGGTGTGTTTCCCTTGCAACACACTGCACTGTGTTTTAAAAAAACACAGAACGTTGATTTTTTTTTGTTTTTATTTTCTAATTGAAAAGAAATGCTTTGAAATATCCTGGCACAGACACGCTAAGCCCCCTAGCGCTCCTATTTTAGTATCATGAGTTTCTGTATGGACCTCCTGGTGTTTTATATACAAAGTGCAATGAATCAAGGAATTAACAGGAATGTAATTTTGCAACTGAAATGAGCTGCAAATGAATTAATTTTCTCTGACTCTTACATGTATATTTGCACACTATTCTCTTTTATCGTTGTGCATTGTGTGACTGACTCTAGCGTTAACTAAAGATCTCGAATGTTGGAGTCATGGTTATGATGAAGTTGCTGAATCTCTGCGGGCGAAAACAGATTTTAACTTGTTAGGCAATGTTGTGGTATTTGGCCATATTTCAAATGTTACTGTAATACAAGGCAACGCCTAATTTCAATCAGTAATGTGTGATTAGTATGCGTCTAGGCAATACATTCTACATCCAGAAAAACATTTTACATTTATATTTGAATGAAGGTAATGTTCTCTAAAAGTGCCTTTGGAACAAAAACACAAAATTATTGCTATCATGTTTTAACTTTTAACCACATAATGATTAGTGAAAAAAACAGGATTATAATAAAAGTTTATTATAATGGATTATTTTGATCATTCATGATTTCCTGATTTTCATCATGAGGTTTCATGATATAAAAATCTGACTTGAAACACATTGCAACTTTTATAAATGCACTGATCAGATTCAATATATTGTAACTACCCAAGTTAAAGGGGTGACCCACAAAATCCTTATGTCTGACCCTTATGTACGTATCCAAAAGATTATATAAGGTCCTAAAGTTTAATTTGGACCTTAAATGTATCAGAGTAGCTGGATCTGGGCGTGTGTGTGTGTGTGTGTGCGTGTGTGTGTTTCTCTCTGTGTGTGTCTTTTATCAGGACACACAGAGGAATAGACTGTTCATGAGAATAAGTGCTTTGATTTTGTGTATTGGAACATGCCCTTTGAGAAGAATCTTCTGTACCAAGCACACACACACACACACACACACACACACACACACACACACACACACACACACACACACACACACACAGCACAGTGAGGGCATTCAGTATGAATGTATTAGTTTAACAGCTTGTATTTACCACTTTCCAAAGTAGCTCTACCAAAGCTAATATGGAGGCATCATCAGTTCTTCCTGAATTATAAGACATATTCTGAACTATAAGACATATTCACCTGGGTCAAACATAACAACTGCTGGCTACTGATCACAGCAGAATTAGAGAAGCATTTTCTTGGGAAGAGATTGAAGAGCTTCAGCATAGATTCTCTAGATTTCTCTAGAACTCTCTCCAGTTGTCTGTCATTGCTGTTGCAGTTAACGAGGTTGAGACTTCCTCTGTCAGTCCAATGTGGTGTGGTCATCTGAAACCGGGCCCTGTCTGGTTAGTCCAGTGTAAACTAGGGCTGCAAAACGTGAACAAAATGTTGCATTGCTTTTAATGGAGATGCTGTAGTATAAATACACTGGTGAAACCATGACCAGGGGCCACTTTATCCAGGTCGCTCTGATTCGCTGACACGGGGAGAAGGGGAGTGGCTCCCAGGTCCTACCTGAAAGGGGTGGGGCTATCTGAAAGGGCGGGGCAACCTCTTTAAAAGCTTGTGAGAAGGGCACCGAGTTCGCGCACCAGTAATTATTATTGACATAGTGATATAATGTACAGCCATAGTTTAAACAGAAGAGAGAGAGAGAGAGAGAGAGAGAGAGAGAGAGAGAGAGAGAGAGAGAGAGAGAGAGAGAGAGAGAGACCTATTCCAGCTTCTGAGATGCTTAAATGGGAGAGAGAGAGAGAGAGAGAGAGAGAGAGAGAGAGAGAGAGAGAGAGAGAGAGAGAGAGAGAGCACTTATACATGGTAGGCCTATGTAACATTATTATTGAAAATGACTTGCCATGATAAGATAACAACATCAAAGTACAGACACAATGCACTTTAATGTTAAATGAGTGGTTTAAGAGGACAGCGGGACTTAAATATTTAATGGGCATCCATCCTGACTTGGCCGTCTTGGTTACAGGACCTCAAGATTTTGAAAGTATCAGTAGAATCATACAAGGTGCTTTTAGAAGAGAGTAATATATGAGGGTTAGGGGTAGAAATGTTGGCTTCAGTGTTGTATATAAGCATTTAGGAGAAATTGATAGTTTAAATGATTCCCTGTCATTTATTACTTCAGACCTTTCTCAGGTCTCCTGTACAAGATTAGAGTGAGCAATTATTATTTTCTGCTGAATGACAATTAAAATTCAATCTTTAAACAATATATATAACAAGTTGATTTGTAAAATGTCATTTTTCATTTGCCCTGTTGTGGGCAAAGTAGGTGTAGTGTCTGATAATGTGTGATAGTACAGCAGGTTATAGTGCCTGCTACAGTGTGATACTGCAGTAGGTTACAGTGTCTGCTACAGTGTGATGCTAGTGTCTGATGTATGGGTCTGATTAAGAACATCTTCACTTTATCTCCAGCACAATAGATGCAGCCTGAAGTAGCTGGCAGAACTGAAGACCATGTGTTCAACCCCCCACCCACACACACACACACACACACACACACACACACACACACACACACACACACACACACACACACACACACTGCTCCTCCCCCAGTGAGATAGACAATTCCCTGATAACTATATAATGTGTGTGTGTGTGTGTGTGTGTGTGTGTGTGTGTGTGTGTGTGTGTGTGTGTGTGTGTGTCTGTTGGTGGACACTGAATGTGTTAATTCTGTATTGGGCTTGTTAATGAAGCCTTTTCTGTTTCCTGTGAAAGTCTGTGAGGGCAAAACAGGCTTAGACTATAAAGAGACAGAGACTGTTACAAGTGTACAGAGACTGTTAAAAGATCTGAGTGACCGGCAGACTCTGAGATTTTGTGTGTGTGTGTGTGTGTGTGTGTCTGTTAGTAACTAATGGGTTTCTGGCTTGGTTTTGACTTTAAGCACTAGTCCTATCTACCATCAACAGCCCATTAACCCCCCGATGAAAACAAGTAGTGAAACAGAAAGAGGGAAGAGGACCTGCTCTATATTCATGATTCCAGCTAGACAGAGCAGCTCCAGCTCTGCGTGGTGGAGTGTGAGAGCAGAGAGAAGCGTAAGTGAGAGTCTCAGTCAGGCTAGGAGTGGATCCAGGGTGAGGAGTGGATCCAGGGTGAGGAGTGGATCCAGGGTTAGGAGTGGATGCAGGGTGAGGAGTGGATGCAGGGTGAGGAGTGGATCCAGGGTGAGGAGTGGATCCAGGGTGAGGAGTGGATCCAGGATTAGGAGTGGATCCAGGGTGAGGAGTGGATCCAGGGTGAGGAGTGGATCCAGGGTGAGGAGTGGATGCAGGGTGAGGAGTGGATCCAGCAAGCACTACCAGTACATTTGGGGTTAAAAGTGGATCCAGGAGCAGTACCAGTACATCTAGTAATACAAGTATTTGTATGTTTATGATATGGAACTAGCTTCTGAATTCCATGCTATACTAGACACTCGTGCTCTCACACACACACACACACACACACACACACACACACACACACACACACACACACACACACACACACACACACACTTGGCATGCTCTGGCATGTCCTGAGATTTGAAGCTTTAGTTCCAGTGACACCAGATCTATCTGTGATGTGATGTGATGTGATCTGATGTGATGTGATGCTAGCTTGCCACCCTGACTAATTCCCCAGGTTAGATAATCTTGGGGCTGAAACACCTTTGTGTAATCTTCTCTAGTGAAGAGGAAACTGCCTGATGTGATTTTGTGTGGCTTTGTGAAGCGTGTTTAATTGGTTGTTTTTAACTGAGTTTGTCAGGTGTCAGAGTACGTCTCTCCCAGGCCACGCTGGGTCTGCCCTCTCACCCTAACCTACACTTCACGCTTCACTCACGCATAACCTTTTACTTCATTGCCTCTTTTCCTTCCTCATGGCTAAAGAATGTACGCTAGACCGCTTAGCATTTGCTGTTTACAAATGTTCGATTAGTGTGTGCAAATGAGCATCTAATGTCACACCGTGGTGATGTGCAGTGTGTGTGCTGCGTGGGGGGGGGATACAGGGAACCAACAAATTCATGTGTGAAGACCGTGACAGGCCGAGACAGAGAGAGACTTTGTTTGGGGGGGCGATGTTTCATACATGCCTTATTTCCTGTTTCCTCGCTGTTGCTATGGTTCAGGATCTGTTGGGTTTTGTTTGCCTGCCTCCCTGTGGTCTATCTGTGGATTCTCCTGACCAGCCATGATCTGCTTGGTCCGCAGACCAAGCATTTGACGTCCCGGAGACTGTTCGGTCTCTGAGGAGCCTGTGTCCGAGTGGGGGGTTTGCCCCCTGTGCTAGGCTAGGCTAATGGTTTCTGGGTGGGGGGTAAATGTAAGACAAGATAAAGCCCAGAAGCTGCACAGTGCTGCGAGAGGAAGAGGAAAAGGGAGGAAGAGGTCACATGCGGCCCAGGTCCTGCATCACAGACTGTCTGGCTACCCCTCATGTGCTTGGTCTTCGTTTCCTGAATGAATGTCTTTGTAGGGACTGAGGCTGGGAGGCAGTGAGGTTGAGAAGCAGCTCGTGTGGGGACGATGCTGCCGTCTTAAAGCAGGAAGGTGCACGTGCCCCTCCGTCATAATAAGTGGAATAAATTGTCAACAATAAACTGAAATGTGCTGATCCTTCTCATCCTGCCCTGGTGATCTGAGTGTTTAACCTGGGCGTCTACAGTCCGCCATCTTTCCTTCATAGACTCGAGGCTTGATGGAGATCTTTGTTGTTGTTCTTAAGGTCCACATTCATTAGAGGATCTGAGGATGAACAGTTCCTGTTCGCTCCCTCAGCTCAGACGTTTGCTCACTTCTCCGCATCTATTTAGGGGTTTGTGTTTGGGGTGGTGCTTCTCCTGCCTCCGCCTCCGTCAGACACTCCGTCAGACACTCCGTCAGACACTCGCCTGCTACGGTGATGCCTGCGCTGGTTTGGAGGAACTGAGCAGCCTTATGGGTGGAGAGAGAGGGGAGGGTGGGGGTGGTGGTGGTGGTGGTGTTCAGCTTCGGTCACTAAAAGTGTGAGGGGAAATGAACATGAAGGGTGTGGAAAAGGGAGAGAAGCTGATGATTTGTATAGGGTGTGTGTGTGTGTGTGTGTGTGTGTGTGTGTGTGTGTGTGTGTGTTGGCTTGTTTATATGTGTTTTGCAGCCCCTGTACACATATTATTGGCATTCCCATACTAATCACAATCATAACGTATTTAGATTTCATTGGCTTTCAGTAGTTTATGTAGAATTCAGAATACCAAAACACGCTTGTCTGTTCGTGTGTGTGTGTGTGTGTGAGAGAGAGAGAGAGGTGTGTGTGTGTTGTTTTCCTGTGGGTGTGAGTGTTGTGTTTTCCTTATTGCGGGTGTGTGTGGGTGCGTGTGTTTTGTGTTTTCCTGTGTGTACGTGTGTTTTGTGTTTTCCTGTGTGTGTGTGTGTGTGTGTGTGTGTGTTATCAGGCCCATAACAGCTTCTCTCTTTAATCACCTTTTGCTCTGAAGCGATCAATCAGTAGCTGCCTTGGCAACATAAGGTCCCGTGGGCCAATTAAACCCAGACACCACGAGGCCCGCCTCACCGTGATGTCACCCACACCCTCCGCCCAGCGACTGCCGCGGTGTGTGGAGAGGGGGGTGTGGAGCAGTAACTGAACAAAAGATGGATGTTTCTCCATTACACCTACCATTAAAGGGTTAATACTTACATATTAAGGTTGGAACCAGAATATCTCAGGGTAGTTACAAACGTATATCTGTGTTTAATATGAAGCGTTTGGATTTAAAAAGAAAGACCTATCGCAGTACATCTGCTTTGTTTGTGTGTGTATGTGTATCTTTCTCAGAGATATAATGCCTATTTGTTGCTTAGCATTTAAAAACAACGTTGCAGAAATCTCCGCGGCAGAAATCTGCTGGCTTGTCTTAGACCCGATAGCAGTGAAAGCAGGACCAGTAGAATCAGCGCCACATGGTCCTGCACAGCACATACACCTCATTTGAATGATAAAAATTAATGTGGCATATGTCACTGTGTGTGTGTGTGTGTGTGTGTGTGTGTGTGTGTGTGTGTGTGTGTGTGTGTGTGTGTGTGTGTGTGTGTGTGTGTGTGTGTGTGTGTGTGTGTAATACGAGTTTTACACCTCTGATGGGGACATTAAGGACGTCTACTGATATCCCCAGTACTTTTCTGTGACCTTGAGGTTAAACATATACACACATTGCACGCACACACACCGTCTCTCTTACATACACAAACTCGATAAAGACAAGGGTGTAAGTGATTTGAGGGAGTCCCCACTTCAGTCCATTAGACAATACGGATCCCATTATGGTCAGACGTGCGAGTGTGTGTGTGTGTGTGTGTGTGTGTGTGTGTGTGTGTGTGTGTCAGAGAGAGACTGACCCAGACCATGTTGGGGTGGATAACTGAATAGGAAGGGGGAGGTGTTTGATGTCCCTGAAGAGATTCCTTGTGATCCCGTGTGTGTGTGTGTGTGTGAAGGGGGGTACTGAGAACCTGCTGTTGCACAGCTGAGTCTCTCAGTCATCGTCAAAGAGGAGAATGAGAACAACAAAAGAGAATGAATGGAGCACTTGCATCTTATAAATCATAAAGACAGACGCGTGTGTCTCCCTCATATATGAGAGAGAGAGAAAATAGATAGATTCAAACTGTTCAAATTGTACATTGTAAAAAGAGTGTTTAAAATTGAGTTTCCAGAGAATAGGACGGTTTGGATCAGCTGTGGATCAAAGTGCTTCATTGTGCTTACACAGCTGATGAAGGAGCTCCGTATGAAACATCCTGTTTCTCTGGAAACCTCGTGTGCTTCAGTTTGAGTGTAGCTATATATCTTATTACCACTACACTGCACCTACTCACCTATATATAGAGATGGCCAACGCACACACTCGAGTGGTTTTGCATGATGCTAATTGTGTCTCATTTTGCACCTGAAATAGCATCTGCAATGCTAAATATCGAAATGGTCTTGTATGGTTTGTATAGATACTTCAGTTTATAGAATGATTGCAGTGAATATAAAACTGGAGCACCAGATCAGTATAGTACTCTGGATCAGTACTACAGATGAGTCTAGTACATTTACATTTATGGCATTTGGCAGAGGCCCTTATCCAGAGCTATTTACATTTTAACTTCATTTTTATACAAGTGAGCCATTAGCCAAGGGTTAAGGGCCTTCTCAGTCATTGCCTCAGGTCTGGGAGTCAAACCCACAACCCTCCGGTCACAAGACCAGTTCCCTAACCACCAGACCATGACTGCCCAGAAGTGCTCCAGAGTTCTAGACTCATCTGTAGTACTGATCCAGAAGTGCTCCAGAGTTCTAGACCCGTCTCTAGTACTGATCCAGAAGTGCTCCAGAGTACTGGACTCGTCTGTAGTACTGATCCAGAGTTCTAGACTCATCTAGTACTCTGGAGCACTTCTGGATCAGTACTACAGACAAGTCTAGTACTCTGGATCAGTACTACAGATGAGTCTAGAACTCTGGATCAGTACTACAGACGAGTCTAGTACTCTAGAGCACTTCTGGATCAGTACTAGAGATGAGTCTGGAACTCTGGAGCACTTCTGGGTATGTATTACAGACGAGTCTAGAGGACACATTCAGGGTTCCTCCAGAACCGGGCTGGGACTAGACATGATCGCTGTGCCAATGTGGAGGTCACGTGATCTATGGACATGACACTACACTATACAAACACTGGGGCAGGAAGAGGAACCAACATTATATTAACAGGAAGATGGAACTGGTAAATAACAAAGATTAGTTTACGTAGAAACAGAACTCAGAACACAAATAGTATACAGAACTAGCTACACAGAGACGGACCAAACAGAGAAAATATAACAGTGTAGATGAAGGAAAATCGTAAACCACAGTACTCACAAACCTGCATCAAAGACCGGGATTACGTTGAGAACAAACTAGAACAGGTAGGGATTAACGAGGTGGAGTACAAACCGTGGAGTAGTAAAGGGATCCACCATGACCACTATGGGACATTTAGAGTACAAGCTCCAATAAACACACAGATATCACACTTAGAGAACTGATTACTACCCAGACCTCCAAAACCTCACTTCTTACAACAGGCCACAAAGAAAGACAGAAAACACAAGGTGTATACTGAACTAACAACCACTGTGACATAAGGAACAGCTGAATCCCATAAACTGGGACTGAACAGACTGAACGAAAACCATGGCAACGAAAAACAAAGGCGGAGCTAAGGACAAGAATACTAAACAGACAAGTATGGGCGGGGCAGACCTGACACTAGTACTCTGGGGCACTTCCGGATCAGTACTACAGATGTTAGTGTGTGTGGCGGTGTCAGCGAGTGTGTGGCGGTGTCAACGTGTGTGTGTGTGTGTCTCCAGTAACTGTAGGGCCTGGAGTGGTTCAGTGGAGTGTGTGTAATCCATGCACTGGTCATAGATGAAGAGGCAGCTGTGACTAATGATGTTGTCTCTCTTCTGGAGTCTCTCTGTCATCACCTGTTTTAGTTTCTGTCTAATTCTGCATCATCGCATGCACACACACACACACACACACACACACACACACACACACACACACACACACACACACACACACACACATACATACTTTCTTTCTCTTTCTCTCTCTCTCTCTCTCACCGACATACTCTCTGACATGTGCACACACACACACACACACACACACACACACACACACACACACACACACACACACACACAAGCTACAGAATGAATATTAGAAATGTCACTTGAAATTCTCATCAGTTTTCTCTTCCTCCGTTCCATATCCACCCACTCACTCTGCCACCCACACAGTCTTTCAGTTATTTCTTCACATTGTCTATATTGCTTTTCACTCCCACCCCTCTCCCTCTCTCTCCCTCTATCTCTCTCTCCCTTTCTCCCTGTCTTTCCCTCTCTCCCTCCTCTCTTTCTCTCTCTGTCTAGTTCTCTCTCTCTCTCTCTCTTGCACTCTCTCTCTATCTGTCTCTCTATTTCTGACTTTTGATGTTGAACCACGCCCTGATTCAGATGTCAGTGTGAACACATCCTTCCATCATCTGGATTAGATTAGATGCTACAAGTCCATCACTTCCTCCTAAAGCTCTTCTAGGGAGCTGATCCAGGACCAGTGGACACCAGTGTGACTCTACTGTACTGTGTCTGCTGTGTTCTAATGACTGGTTTCATTTAGCCATAGCCATGCAGGGATGGTGGTGATGTGCACCAGAGATAGCTGTGGTACAGAATCCTCTCTCTCTGGAAGTGTTAGTATTCTGTGTGTGTGTGTGTGTGTGTGTGTGTGTGTGTGTGTGTGTGTGTGTGTGTGTGTGTGTGTGTGTGTGTGTGTGTGTGTGTGTGTGTGTGTGTTGGAGCATATTGATAGGTTCGTCTGTATATTTTATGGCAAATATAGCACAGCTACTTGCAGTCTCCATAGCAGTGTGGTGATCTGCAGAACTGAATGAGACAATGAAAAAGGAGAGAGAGAGAAAGCAAGAGAGATAGAAATGGACAGGGGTAGAGAGAGAGAGCCAGAGAGAGAGAGAGAGAGATAATGACAGATAGAATTTCTTGGAGACAGCCAGTATTGAAAAGTATTGAAATCCTCTGTATATGTCACATATCACTGTCCTTTATCAGGCCCAAATGTCACCTTATAGAATATGCAACAACATGCAAAACAATTAGCTGTGTACCAAAATATCGCAGCAAAAGGATGTTTTATTTTTTTCTTTGCCCTCCTCTGTGGCTGTAAAGTACTGCCCTCCTCTGGGGCTGTTAAAGTACTGCCCTCTTCTGTGGGCTGTTAAAGTACTGCCCTCCTCTGGGGCTGTTAAAGTACTGCCCTCCTCTGGGGCTGTTAAAGTACTGCCCTCCTCTGGGGCTGTTAAAGTACTGCCCTCCTCTGGGGCTGCATGTGTGAGGATTCCTCATTCTTTACATCTTGAGCCAAATTGCACCACACACGAATGCTCACACACATACTGACACACTGACACATTGAGACACACACACAGACACACAGTGACACACAGACACACACTGACACACTGACACACATATGGATGTTGGTCCTGTCTGTCTGTGTCTTTTGTGTGTTTATTGAGTGGGTGGTAGAGGCAGCAAAACGAATCTTCTTTAATGGGATAATAAGAGCGTGAGTGTGTGTGTGTGTGTGTGTGTGTGTGTGTGTGTTGCCTCCAGTCATGGTAGGAAATAATTTGCATATTTGGTCTGGATTACATATTCACACTAAGAGGAAGAGCAAAAATGAGAGGGATTGGTTGGGAGGCAGGAGGCGTGTTTTACAGGAGGCGTGTTTTACAGGAGGCGTGTTTTACAGGAGACGTGTTTTACAGGAGACGTGTTTTACAGGAGGTGTGTTTTACAGGAGGCGTGTTTTACAGGCTCTGAACGCCCACATCAGAGGTGTGTGGAGGAGTTGGCCAGCTCATTATGTGTGTGTGTGCAAGTGTGTGTTTGCATGCTGATAACATTTGCTTCCACCAAGGAACCTTGAGTGTGCACAGGGACCGTGCTTTCAACATTTGTACTTTATACTTACAGTATTGAAATGGCACACGCACATACATGAACACGCACACGCATGCATGCGCACACACACACATACACACACACACAGGTTAGAGGATTAGAGAGAGCTAAAGAGGGCTTAGATTAGACATTTACTATGTCGAGATGTTTAGACAGAGTGGCTTTGGGTGTTAAACATTATACTGTTTTATCAATGGTACAGTACCTCTATGGGATTAGGGTGTCACAGCCAGTTAAATCAACAAAGAAAGAGAAAAACCCACACATTGCTAGATTTGGCCCAACATTTAAAATAATCATTATTAGATTTGGCCCAACATTTTAAATAATCATTATTACATATGGTCCAGTGCTTTAATCATTGTGGACAGAGATAACCACCTTCTCACCCAGCACACCAATGGGAGGTGAGCCCTCATCCAGGTGGACTCCGTGAGGCGGAAGCAGTTGCCATGGCAGCAGAGCTTGGGGTAGGCACTGTTGCCATGTTCCCGCACAGCACAGCAAATCTGGGTCACTACGACGCCCCACTCCTTCCCATTTCTCATTGGCTAACCCATGCCAAGCCCTTCTCAGGAAGTAATTCCTATTGGCCATCTGTAGGCCACACCCCTCTTTGGGGCAACACGCCCAAACTCTGCCGTGTGTTCACTGTTCCCTCTTTCTTTTCTTCATTTTGGTCTCCCCCTTTTCTCTCCATCCGTTGGTCATGGTTTTGTCTCTCTTTCTCCTTCTGTTTGTCTTTAACATCCTGCTACCTTCACTGCAGTCTCCCCGGAAATCCTCACGTTATTCTGTAATTTCTTCTGCATTGTTTTCATGTGTCCTCTGTTCTTCATCCCACTATTCGAAAATTAAGACATTAAAGGATAAGATGATAAAATATTAAAGGGTAACATAATAAGATATTAAAGGTGCTGTAAACAGCTGCTGTAAGAGGAACTTCATCTGTCTCAATCGCCTGTGTTTGGCTCTCCAATCAGTAGCTAACGATTTCTTCATTTCTGTCCTGCCTACGTTATCCAATCACAATGCGGTTAGCGGGAGAGGCGGGGCTTCCTGCCTGCCCGTTGTGCTAGGCGAGCGGTGTAAGCCCAGACTGCTTTCACGCCTACTGCAGGCCGATAGAGGCTGACACATCGCGTCCCAAATGCGAAACTGGCGGAGAGTATTACAGAGTGGACTGTAATACTGGAGTGGTCTCCCCAGTGAAGCATTACGGCTCACCTGTGAAGCATTACGGCTCACCTGTGAGGCCGAGAGCCACAGCAGGTCTCCCAAGTCTCCCAGGTCTTCCTTTCAAGGCCCTGCAGTGGGTTTAGAGTAGGGCTGGGTATCGATTCAAATTCCAAGAATCGATCCGATTCCGATTCTGAAGATTAAGAATCGATTTATTTCGATTTGATCCGATTTAATCGATTCGATCCGATTCGATTCAATTCGGGGTTTAGTGTTATTAAAAATGTATTTGAGCTGTTTCCTGACTATGTACAGAAGCAACATGTTAAAACTAGTATTATATCGATATTAATCAGCAAATAGTTACTGGTAGTTGGTAGTTGCTGATGGCTGGAAGACTGGTGAAAAGGGTCATCATAAATCTACCTTCAAGAAAGGTAATCCAGGACAATAAACGGAGGACATCTTTGAGGTGTCTATATCTGCAACAGTGGACTCCTACTGGGACACTAACCAGTGCATTATTATTATGATTGAAATAATTAAGAATTCACCCAAAAGCTGTTGCTACCAAATGCATTTTTATTTTAAAAGTGCTCACACTTAATAAACTGAAAGTATAAAATGTAAACGTGTATTTTTCTTTAAACTGCGAATATAAGAACAGAACTCTCATGTTACGGTCCCCGACCCCTCCCTGTTGGGCGTGTGTTAACGTTGTCTGCGTCTGTAGATCTCCGTGGGTGCGGGTGCGTCTTGTGATAATCCGTCTCACCTGTGGCTCGTCTCGTCACGTGGGGTTTGTGTGTTCGCGCAGCGTCCTGTGCTCGTCGTTGTTTGAGGCACACATGTTCTATGTAAACGTGTTTTATGTGCGCTGTCTGCGCTTCGGTAAATGTAATAAACGTAACGATTTGGAAAGTGCAAAGGATTCCATCGCATTGCGCCCAACGTTACAAAAACATTTTAAACTTTTTTAAACTGTAAAAACACTGGGTAAACGGTCAGTGACACGGACTAACTGTAAATAGTCACTGACACTGGATAAACTGTCCTTCTGTTTTTAGATTGCCGATTTGACTATCGTCGTTACCGGCACTGTCCGACGCCATGTTGTTTTACAGTTAGTTAGACCGAGCACGCCTGCGTGAATTCAGTGACGAGGCGGGGGTAAAAGTTGACTAAAAAATCGATCTTTGGACGTACGAATCAATTATCAGATCATCATATGCGAATCGATTCTGAATCGGAAAATCGATTTTTTTCAACACAGGCCTAGTTTAGAGTATCTGCTTACTCTCTATCAAAAACAATCAAGATGTTTCTTCCTTGTCAAACAAGTGAAGGAGGTGGTGTGTTTGGAGGAGGTGAAAGTGGAGCGGTGGGTACGGTGCAGATGGGGTGTGTCGACCGTCACGATTCCTGAAAATGTGGGCGTTAGTACTTGTGGATGTCGACATTTAGATGCTTCGGCATGTCCTAACGAAGTCTTCATTAATGTGCCTGACGTGTTGTACATTCTCTCATTACTGCACTGACATCAAGCGTGATGATGGGGAGAGGAGAGGGGAGGAGAGGAGAAGGGAGGAGAGGAGGAGGGAAGGAGAGGAGAGGGGAGAAGGGAGGAGAGGAGAGGAGAGGGGAGGGGAGGAGGAGAGAAGGAGAGGAGAAGGGAGGAGAGGAGAGGGGAGGGGAGGAGAGAGAAGGTGTCAGACATGTTTGGAGGGGGTCAGCAAGCCACTGATGGGTATTGCAATAGACTGCTTAGCTGTCCTGCTGTGATGAGTGTGTGTAGCAAATGGAGAGATAGGGGGAATGAAACCAGCGATAAGATAGACAGAGAAATAGAGAGAAAGAAAGAGGGAAAGTGAGCGAGGAAAGAAGGGTAGAGGGAGAGGGGAGAGAGACAGCATTCAACCCAGAGAGGAAATGATGTAATGAAAGAAGGAAAAAAGCACTAGAATATGGACATTCTAAAAGGCTGTAGAGAATGTCTGCACTATAAAACTGTGTGTGTGTGTGTGTGTGTGTGTGTGTGTGTGTGTGTGTGCAAGACTTGTAATGACTTGTTGGGCACATACTTTCGTCAGGAATATTGTGATCAGTTCATCCTCTCTGGTGTCCAGCTCCTACACAAGAGGTACAGCCACACGGCCACTGAGGCTTCCTGACCTCTAGTTTATGACCACATCCTGTAAGCAGATCTGACTGAAGACCTGGTCAATCGCACACAGGAGCAGTTTGACACCACATACTCATATATGTGTACACACACACACAAACACTGACTCATCGTGTCAGATAGGAGTTTGATGGAGGCTTTATCATGTTATGAAAGAAGGGTGTGTTCATGTTCAGGGCGTGAAACTACCAGTGTCAGCCTGTGTGTGTGTGGGTGTAGTGTGTGTGTGAAGAAAGCTCACAGCTGCATATTGTTCCATCTAGATCTGTCCAGGAACCGTTTCGGGGAGATCCCTCCTGAGGTCTTCATGTTCACCCCCCTGGAGTCCCTCAACCTCTACCACAACTGCATAAAGATGATTCCAGAAGCCATCATCAACCTCCAGATGCTGACGTACCTCAATATCAGGTGAGACGTTCTGCTGGTCTGTGAGGAGCTTGTCTGTCTCCTGCTACGCCTTTCAAATCCCTGTCAAAGCTTTTACTCTCTCTGCCCTTGACTACATTCTGACATTAGACCTTTAACTATAGATCAAAACAGAGAAAACACACACACACACACACACACACACACACACACTTTAGTCTTGCAGAACAGATTCTGTAGTGCCTCCGTATAAGAGCATGGAGTCATTTCTTTGTCATTTCCGTTCACAATCAAGACTGATTCACCCAGGTTTGACTCCTCTGTGTTATTACGGCTAACTGATTCACCGTTTGTTTTTATGTGAGGCGGACGACGTCCCATCCCACAGAGCAGCACCGTCCAATAATCTTTAACCTACCACGTCCATGAGCTGTTTCCATGGCAGCTGTGTGTTGGGTGTACTGGTGCTTAGTTTTGCTGGTTAGGTGGTGGTTACAACACGCACAGCTGCAGGGCAGAACAGAACCGTCACGCAGGGTGAAAACGTGTTTGGGGTTAAACATTACTGGACTATTCAAATGTGGCCAAGGATTAAAGTGGCCACTGGACTAAACTTCCACTGCTCAGCCATCTTCAACCATAGATATGAACTCCACCTACAACTACAAACCGCATAACAATAAATACAGGAACGATGATATAGAAAAATAATGATTTATAAAAATACAGAAAGAATGTTTTATTAGATGTCTTATAGATCTGCTGTGGTTAACAATGAGAGTAGGTAGAGAGTCCTACGGTGAACCTCTGCTAATTCAGAGGGACTCTCCTGCACTGCATGATGGGTATGAACAGCTCGGGAGTCGCACGACTGAACGAACAGTGCGGAGCAGTCGTGACTGGTCTCTTTGGGTCTCTTGTGTAAGAAGCGCAATGGCTTCTGGGAGAAAACCTGGCACCTTGGGTGAGATTCTAAAGTTGTCTAGAAACACTTTTACTGCGGTGCATGTAAGAAGGCCAGCTGATGTGTTGAGAGGGGGCTGATCTCAGGTCAGTTCTTCTGGTTTGCGATGTTGAGCTGTGTTTGTGGATGTGCTGCAGTCGGAACCAGCTGTCTGTCCTGCCCACCCATCTGTTCTGCCTGCCCCTCCGAGTCCTGGTGGTCAGCAACAACAAACTGGGCTCTGTTCCTGATGATATCGGCAAGGCCAAAGACCTCATGGAACTGGTTAGTATGTGTGTGTGTGTGTGTGTGTGTGTGTGTGTGTGTGTGTGTGTTCAGGTGGATGTGTGTTGGAAAGCTTATATTTTATATTCTTAAATTTTAGTACTGTGTATACTGTGATTCTTTCTAGCAGAAGTTATTATAATTGGTGTGTGTGTGTGTGTGTGTGTGTGTGTGTGTGTGTGTGTGTGTGTGTGTGTGTGTGTGTGTGTGTGTGTGTGTGTGTGTGTGTGTGTGTGTGTGTGTGAAACGCATGTAGGACATCAGTTGTAATGAAATTCAGGTGCTTCCTGCTCAGATGGGGAAACTCTTTGCCTTACGAGAACTCAACATCAGGAGAAACTGCCTTCAAGTACTACCTGATGGTATATATACACACACACACACACACACACCCATCCCTAACTGTAACCATACCCTCTTAGGGAAAATAGAAGTGTGCTTCTGAATGTTTATAGAAGCACTCAACCACTTCCCCATGTCCTTCAGTCATGTCCTCTCTGGTGCTGTATTAGTGCTGTATTAGTGCTGTATTAGTGCTGTATTAAGACTCTCCAGATGCGTGAGAGGCGGATTAGCAGGAGTGGTAGTCTGTGGCCTTCTAGAGACGCCCCGGTGGAGGGGCTCTTAGTGTGGGACGAAGACGCCCCGGTGGAGGGGCTCTTAGTGTGGGACGAAGACGCCCCGGTGGAGGGGCTCTTAGTGTGGGACGAAGACACCCCGGTGGAGGGGCTCTTAGTGTGGGACGAAGGTTAATCTGTTTCTGGAAATCCAGCCCACAGAGATTCCTCACGCGTCTCAGGACTCTCCATGTAGCTCATAATCAACCATTAATTATACATGACACAAAGAGCCCTGGCTTTGTCCTTGGAGAATGACTGATGTCTATATCTCTCCTTGTCTTTTTTTTTCCTTTCGTCTCTTTTTCATCCTCTCTCTCTCTCTCTCTCTCTCTCTCTCTCTCTCTCTCTCTCTCTCTCTCTCTCTCTCTCAGAGTTGTCAGATTTGCCACTCATCAGGTTGGATTTCTCCTGTAATAAGATCACTGAGATCCCCCCGTCCTACCGTAAACTCAGCCAACTGCAGCATATCGTCCTCGACAACAACCCCATACAGTCTCCCCCTGCCCAGGTGTGTGTGTGTGTGTGTGTGTGTGTGTGTGTGTGTGTGTGTGTGTGTGTGTGTGTGTGTGTGTGTGTGTGTGTGTGTGTGTGTGTGTGTGTGTGTGTGTGTGTGTGTGTGTGTGTGTGTGTGTGCACGCGTGTGGACGTAGAGTTTACCCAGGTGTGCATTTACCCCTCTGACAGCAAAGATCAACATAAAACCCATAATTATGGCTGCATTCACATTACTCTTCGTCCAATTAAAAATTTTCCTCAGATCAGTTATGTGCCCATTGATACATTTTTACATGAATCACCTACAAGAAGAATGAACACATTTGTGGTAACTGGCAACATTTATCTGCACTGGTTTGTCATGTCATGCTCTGGAGGACGGCAGACAGTTGAACAGGTCAGATCATGGAGGGCTGGTCTTCCTAACCTGTCTGGGGTCACGACCTCTCACCCAGACGACCTGTTCACACTGCCTCCACAGTTCCGGGGTCATGACCTCTGACCCAGACGACCAGCTTACACTGCCTCCACAGTACCACTGCTGGCTGATGAATTC
>NC_135217.1:320000-372500 GCF_052324685.1 Brachyhypopomus gauderio
CTGCACACGTGACCAGGAGAACAGGAGTACTCCTCAGCTTAGGAGACATCGTCGCACACGTGACCAGGAGAACAGGAGTACTCCTCAGCTCAGGAGACATCACTGCACACGTGACCAGGAGAACAGGAGTACTCCTCAGCTTAGGAGACATCGCTACACACGTGACCAGGAAAACATGAGTACTCCTCAGCTCAGGAGACATCACTGCACACGTGACCAGGAGAACATGAGTACTCCTCAGCTCAGGAGACATCACTGCACACGTGACCAGGAGAACAGGAGTACTCCTCAGCTGAGGAGACATCGCCGCACACGTGACCAGGAGAACAGGAGTACTCCTCAGCTCAGGAGACATCGCTGCACACGTGACAAGGAGAACAGAAGTACTCCTCAGCTCAGGAGACATCACTGCACACATGACCAGGAGAACATGAGTACTCCTCAGCTTAGGAGACATCGTTGCACACGTGACCAGGAGAACAGGAGTACTCCTCAGCTGAGGAGACATCGCTGCACACGTGACCAGGAGAACAGGAGTACTCCTCAGCTGAGGAGACATCGCTGCACACGTGACCAGGAGAACAGGAGTACTCCTCAGCTGAGGAGACATCGCTGCACACGTGACCAGGAGAACAGGAGTACTCTTCAGCTGAGGAGACATCGCTGTACACGTGACCAGGAGAACAGGAGTACTCCTCAGCTCAGGAGACATCACTGCACATGTGATCAGGAGAACAGGAGTACTCCTCAGCTCAGGAGACATTGCTGCACACGTGACCAGGAGAACAGGAGTACTCCTCAGCTCAGGAGACATCGCTGCACACGTGACCAGGAGAACAGGAGTACTTCTAAGCTCAGGAGACATCACTGTGTACGTGGCCAGGAGAACAGAAGTACTTCTCAGCTCAGGAGACATCGCTGCACACGTGACCAGGAGAAAGCCTTCGGAGGAAGGAGGTGTTTCTTTTTTATTATGCCTGCAGGCCAGATGTTCTCCTGCTGGAGAATGTGCTCTCTCTCGTTTACCCGGTCCCTCTCAGCTCTGATGCCTGTTGTCGTTTCTTTTAAGGACCGTAATGTGGTGGTGGTGTTCGTTGCTGTTTGGTGTGTTCAACTGTATCATCAGGCATCAGCAGCAAACTCAAAAGAAAATCCATATATATCGAAATCAGTATCGCACAAAACTTTAGGTTTTTGTCCAGTTTCTCTGGAAACTATGTACTTGACTACAATTTTAATCTCTCTCTCTCACTTATATATATATATATAGAAAGAAAGAGAGAGAGAGAGAGAGAGAGAGATACAGTGGAAATCGTTTGTAAGCCATTACAGATCCTATGATGATGTAATTACAGTCATAAAGACTCATAATGCTCATACAATCATAAATCTACATAGACTCTATTAAGTAGCTTTCCAAACAATGACTACTGCTCTTGATTGAAAGACGGCTGTGTGTCGATGGGCCGATACCTGTGCGCCACTATTCCGTCCGTCACCTGGGTAACGTATATTCCACAGAAGCAGACAGGAAATGGAAGTGCGATCCATAACATTCCAGCACTGCGGGTTCGGAGTGGCCCGAGTGAGTTGCCCAAACTTGGCCCACGTCTGCTGCCCGCCAGGATCGTGTCTTTTTTGCGACATCGAGGAAATCCGTCCAATGGCATCAGCGGAGTTCCTTGCTAAGGACCTCCCCCTTGTGATGACTGCTTTTCCCAGGAAAAAGGCGGCATGTTGTGTCGTGATGCGTTAATGGCTCAATGGCTGAAATTCAAGGGAAATGGAAATAAACTCTCCAGTGTTGTTCATGTTTTTTTTGTTATTATTTATTTGTTTTGGCTGCCTATTATGACCAAGCCCGTGAATCAACTTCCCAAGCATGACACATTTTAATATGTAGTTGCACGCTGTGAAAAGTTTGTGAAGTTAGTATGAAGCCCTCAGGCACCCATGTGCAAACGCAGAAAGACACGTGACTGATGTCCTGCCTGTGGTCATGAGCAGTGTGTGTGTGTGTATTTGACTTGGAGGTATGATAGAGAAGAGCTGCAGCGTAAGGGGATGTTCAGTAGGAGCTTCAGTAGGAGGTTCAGTAGGAGGTTCAGTAGAAGGTTCAGTAGGAGGTTCAGTAGGAGGTTCAGTAGGAGGTTCAGTAGGAGGTTCAGTAGGAAGGTTCAGTAGGATGTTCAGTAGAAGGTTCAGTAGGAGGTTTAGTAGGAGGTTTAGTAGGAGGTTCAGTAGGAGGTTCAGTAGGATGTTCAGTAGAAGGTTCAGTAGAAGGTTCAGTAGGAGTTTCAGTAGGAAGGTTCAGTAGGATTTTCAGTAGGTGATCTTCATCACTTCCAGCTGCCCTGACTCAACTCTTCCAGTGCATAGGTGAGAAATGTGGCCTCAGTTAGTCTCAACAGTTGGTGATTCATTCGGGAATAAAGCAGTTTCTCATCACGCCAGACGGGATAATTACCATGAGAAGATGACTTGAGAAGAACTGGGAAAAACACAGTCTCACACTCCCATGTTATACTGATGAGAGACACTCTACTCACCAAGTTTAAACTACAGGGGTTTGTACAGATCCTGGCTGATTTTGTATATAGAGTATATTTATATAGTGGTATAACTTCCCCATCGCCCAAACTGAGGAGCTGTTCCACAGAAAGAGTGAATGTTTCCTCACGCTTGAAGAGGTTGTGTTTCACTCACCAATGAATATAGTGGCATTATGAAATGCTGACAGAGCATCATACTGTTGTGTGTTCCAGAAAACAGCATTAATATCGTCTTTTTCCCTGCTACACTGTCTGCTGGCTGTGTGCCTGCGAGAATAGTAAGACCAGAGTGACGGTGCAGAACATCAAACACTCAAAACCACCACTAAGGGTAGAAGACGTACCCGTAGCCCTGCGTGTCTGTCTGTGCCCCAGTTTTGTTACCAAATGTCCCCCATTTACATCCGTATCACGTGTGAATGGAATTCGTTATTGGCCAGATGCTGTAGAACTTCTCATGAATCTGTTTCTCCAGATTCCTAAAGGAGATGCATACCTGTATATTTCACAGCGTCACTGTCTCAGGGAAATCAGCTGCAATATCTGTTAGATCATGTTGAAATAAGACTTGATAAGTGAATTCCTGACTTGATGATGTCACCTAGGAAATGTGTGTTTCTTTACTCCACAGCCTACGTGAACTAGCTGTGTAGGAACTGCTGCTCACATCAAAGGTCTGAGAACATGGCGTGTGCTGTAGTGGTAGATATAGCTTAGGGCTAAGATCTGCAATCACACGTGAACATTTTAACCGCATGTAGATTGAATATTCCGCAATCTGCAGCGAGCACAGGGATTACAGGTCTGGCAGCATGTCAGAATGCACTGCAGTCCCCACTGTCCTTGCAGTAATAAATATTCTACTAATCCAGAACGATTTCTCAGACCAGCCTAGCTTGGTTAAAGTGTCTGTGACGTGTGCTCTGTATTAACACTGATTGAATCGATTGTCTTATCAACTCTCGTGATCGTGGTCCGCCCAGATGCACATTACATCTTTCACCATGTGATTGATGCATGTTTGATTTTAACAGCGTCTTACGCACGTTATGTCCTGACCGTAATCTCACACATGTTTGCACGGATCCTTCATCGCCACCTTAGCTATGTGTGGGGGACATGACACGAGGTTTCTGAAGGTTTCTGACGGCTTTTGTTCTAAGCCTTCCCCAGCAGTTCACTTGTGCAAGCTGCCACGTCAAACATGGTTTCAGTGCAAAGCTAACATTACAGAATTATAAAGGAAAACGTTCTGCGACATGATTAATGTAAAAACAGCTTTTCCAAGTTTGGAAACAAGCTGTTGAAGAACATTTGGGATGTTTACAATACATTTCAATACAAGCATTCTGAAGAGTTAAATCTTGCATGAGGGAAACATCTGTGTCAGATAACCGGCAGGCAGACTGAGATATATACTATAGCAGCAGTTACAACACCAACTCTGTAGAACACAAAAGACGTATTTATCAACAGTCACGTATATTCCATATCCTCAGGGGGGCTTAACTGAAGTGGTTCACTGTGGGAAAACTGCAGAGTTTGGAAATATTTAACATAGCTGACAGGCGTTTCATGAATAATCTAATAAATGCTAACAAGATTGATTTTTTTGCGCTGTAAACCACACTTGGATGCTAGTTGAACAGGGACAAGCCCAGAATGTAACAGGACAAACAAGACTGGGGGGAAAGACACATTGTGATCTTTTTTTTTTTTTGTATTTAATATTGCGATATTTAATAAACAAATTTTTGGTTTCAACATATGTATGAGAGATCGTGTGTATGAGATAATGTAATGTGTGCTAGGAGATAAGGTCCTGCATTGGTATCTTTTTGACAACCCGCATATCTCTCTCACTCTCTCTCACTCTCTCCTTCTCTCACTTTCTCACTCTCTTGCTCTCCCTCGCTCTCACTCTCTCTCACTCGCTCTCTTCTCTATCTCTCTGTAAACAGCTCAGAGAAAGAGCAGCTTGCTGAGGAAGAGGAGGATGAACTGAAGGAAGTTTTGGACCTGAGGAAGATTGCTGTGCAGCTCCTGCAGCAGGAGCAGCAGAACAGGTGACACACACACACACACACACACACACACACACACATACATACACATTCACTCACTCTCTCTCTCTCTCTCTCTCTCTCTCTCTCTCTCTCTCTCTCACACACACACACACATACATACATACACATTCACTCACACTCTCTCTCTCTCTCTCTCTCTCTCTCACATACATACACACTCTCTCACACACACTCACTCTCACACACACACACACACATACATACACACTCTCTCACACACACTCACTCTCTCACACACACACACACACACACATACATACACATTCAGTCACACTCTCTCTCTCTCTCTCTCTCTCTCTCTCTCTCACACACACACACACATACACACTCTCTCACACACACTCATTCTCACACTCACACACACACACATGCACACACACACACACATATACAAACACGCACAGACACACCTACACACACACACATATACACACACAACTACTACTACTACACACACACACACACACACACACACACACACACACTCCATACATACCAACACACAGTTCATTACATCATTTCCTCTCTGGGTTGTATGCTTGCACTCTCTCTCTCTCTCTCTCTCTCTCTCTCTCTCTCTCTCTCTCTCTCTCTCTCTCTCTCTCTCTCTCTCTCTCTCTCTCTCGTCCCTGGCTTCACTCCCCCTATCTCTCCATTTACTAACAAATGTTACATGCTTTCCTCTTGCTTCCTCTTCCTCCTTCCTCTTCCTATGCATATGCATATTCCTTTTCCTGCTTCTTCACACCATGCTGGAACATGATTGGTGCTCAAATGGCATGTGACCATCAGGAGGCGGTCCTTAATATGTAGGGCAGAAAGCCTAATCCATCGTAGGAGAGCTGTGGGAAGAGCACACAGGTAGAGAATGAGATATGTGTGTGTGTGTGTGTGTGTGTGTGTGTGTGTGTGTGTGTGTGTGTGTGTGTGTGTGTGTGTGTGTGTGTGTGTGTGCATGTATGTGTATGTTTGTCTCTATATGCACGAATGCATGTGCGTGTGTTAGGGTTGTGTCATTTATGACCCACCATAGCGATGGATGGTAACCATCGTGATGCTTTTCCACAAACTTGCACTGACCTTCTTTAGGTCTCCTTCATCTAAAACTTTAGCAGGGATTGTACAGAAAATGATCAAATCAGGTATATAACTTAAATGATTTAGTCAGGGATGAACATTTAAATACCCTATTGCTACAAAAATGCCTAATTGGCATGTTATTATATTGTTTATTATTATTATTCTATTATTGTTACTAGGATATTATTATTAATATCTAGGTTATAGCTTGTCTTCGTTTTTTTACATGTCTGTATTAATTTCAGGCTAATTAATTCACGCTAATAGAATACGCCTGATCGTTGTGCGTCGGGAAACTTGCTCCTTGTCAACCGAAGTATGACGTCAACTTCAGTGAAGGCATTAATTTTGCAGTGCAAAGGCTACAAAATAAAATTGACATGAAGGTGTTTGAAAACACGTTTATTAAAAGTTGAACAACAAAACGAAGCGACAGAGCTTATGAATGGCTATGGCATTTACCTTTTTTGAAAAAGCTTTAAAATAAATCATCATGGATTTCACTATGATATCACAGCAGAACAACAAACGAAGGAAAGAAATTAATGAAAATATAATAAGAGCAAGAAAAATATAAAACAAACAAACAGAAAGCATGACTTCCCGAAACGCGCTATACTGTAATAACTTAAAATGTTACGAGGGCCGACATTGTGTAGCCTATTCCAACACGTTTACATGCCAATGTTTCTGGCCAAAAAAACCACCATGTTGACCTTCTCTGGCTTTAATAAGCTGCGGATTGGGGTGACCACACTACCCGCGGTGCTGAAAACTCTTTCTGAGGTCGTGTTGCTAGCGCATATGCAGAGATATTTTCGTGTGATTTTGGCCATTAGCGGAAACCTGCTCTGGGCCATTCAAAGGCAGTGGAAGGTCATTTTTTCTCCTTAAACGTTAAAGCATGGGTAGAATTATCATCATATAGCTAATTTTATACTACTTTTATTTTATAATCATTGTTTTTATATAGTAGGCCCCTTTTAAATTTGTCATGACCGCCCCCCCCCCCCACCCCCCCAACGATATCATCGTCCATCGCGATGTTTCACTGTAAACATCGTCATCTGCCAATTAAGGAGACATCACCCAACATTGAGGTTCCATTCTGATAAACTCATAATAAGGTGTTTGTATTGCAGTCTGAGGTGTTTTACAATATGCTACTGTATATCATAGCCTGGACTTTCCTGTCACAGTCTACTATAAATGTGCCTGAAACACGGAATATTACTTTGAGCTACAGGACAGCAGGATGGAGTCATGGATTTGAACTCCACAAGACTGCACAAATGCATCCACTCTTGAATCTGAAATCCAGATGAGAATGCTGGTCACATAGCACATGTATTCAGAACAGAGCCTTACAGAGGTGACATTGAGTTTACAGCATGTCGTTGTCTAGAAGTCAGTCATGATGGACCATGGCCCGTCAGCCCCAGTAAATGTTACGTTCATTAACATCCAGTGATTGTGAAGTCCAGGACTGTATTTGATCTTTTACACGCAGGGTGCCTGTTCCTCCAGGACAGTAGATGTGTTCAGTGAGCGTAAGTCAGAGAGGGTCCTGTGGAATTGTGTCATGTAAAGTTAAACCTGACAGCACAGAGAGGCATTAGCTTCGCAGACGGGCGACAAGGGCGTGCTGAACAATGAGTGTCGTGTCGGTGATGCTTCCGACACTTTATGAACCCTTTAACCAGACGGGGCCGTTTTACCTGTGTGGTGGAATTGATAGCACAGAAGTCGAGGTCTTATAATTATATTAAGCAGTATTTATTTGTTAGCAAGAGAGTTACAAAATATAAAAGTATAAAAGTATGATGTGAAGCTTACGCTTCATGCAGTAACTCTGAACTCTGAACCGTTTATAGTCAAAGTGTGTGTGTGTGTGTAGACAAACGAAGGATGCTGCTTCCCAGGAGCAGATATCAGTTTCCCTGGGATTCAACCTTGGGTGCATAGAAATGGATAAGCAATATTATCACCAACTCTGCTGCTGCACAGAAAACTTCAGTCTTACAGAAAAACATCTTCAATATGGTTAAAGTTAATTACTAAGCAGTGCAAAGAGTACTTTTCACACAGACTGTGCTATAGTGTCTGCATGGACATGATTAATATGAATCACACATATGAATATAATCAATGTTTCTTTCACACCTGGATGGGGAGTGGAGATTTTACCTGAATGGGGCGTGGCGGTATTGACTGGATGGAGCGTGGTGGTTTTGGCTGGATGAAAACCAGATCTGAAGCCCATACACTCCCACACATGCACCACTTGGCAAAGCTGACGTTATCATCGATATCTGCAGTGAACAATGTTTTTAGTGTTTAATGTTCAAAACAAGCCTTGAGCACGCAGTGACGTGTTGCTGATTTTAGTGCATCACCGCCGTCATCTGGGTAGACTCAGCTCATGGAACGCAAACAACATTCATGTAGTCAATCCACTGTTACTACAAGCAAACAGTTGACAGTACAGCATGAGGTGGAAATCACTGGCATATTTGGGTGTCTACTGATTCCAGAGCTTGATAACATGGCCAATCCTGATGCTTGTGTGGGTGTGGTAAAGTGAGGGGGCGATGAAAATATGTTGGCATCCCGGGAAAATGATATTAAAAACAACATTACATTGAAAAAGACAAAGAAAGTATCTCCAGGCATGAAAATGGGTCAGGGGTTAAAAAGGTGAGAAGACCGGGGGGGCGGGGCATGTGACGTCATGGGGATACGGCGACGGGGCGTTGACATGTGACGTCATGGGTATACTGCGACGGGGGGGGGGTGGGGGGGGGGGGGTTGTGGGTGGCTGCTGGTGTACGGGGATACAGCGACAGGTGATGCCAAATATTACGGAGCTCGTAAGGCGACGTTAGTATCTCGTTCCCACGCGTTAATAAGTCGTGGCCACGCGTTATTTATTTATTTTTTACATGATGTCACCTTACGGGCTCCGTAAAATATAGTAAAATCCATTAAAAAAAATTTTTTTGACTGTCATGTCAATGGATTCAATGTAAACGCAATCCGTAAACGCAAGAAGCCGCTTTCGCCATTCCGGATGGCTCAGTCAAAACCATTACGTCTTAATGAACCAATACATACATCAGCGGCGAAAATTATTGTAAAAATACCAGGTTTAGCTACGTGTTTTTATTTTCTAACATGAGCTAAAACACAGGGTAGACTCAAACGACAAGAGTTTACAACTTCATCTTCAACCTTTTCAGCCCTGGTGCGAATGTGATCCTCACACATCCCTGGATTCACCAGTTACAACTACAGACACACTAGAAAAAAATATTGTTTCTTATTTTATGTCACCGTTAACTACACGGGGTTGACGCGAACTTAAATAGGTAGATAGATGGGCCTATTATCACAAGAGCTTGTGGTTAGATCTGACAGTGTTCAACGCTGTAGCGAACGGCAGTAACTTTGTTTTACCGCAAAATATGAAAACGATTGAAACCATTAATAACCCAAATAAATCCACCCAATTAAAAATGTACGATCTGGTAAATGTAGTGGTAAATGTACGATCTGGTAAATGTAGTGGTAAATGTACGATCTGGTAAATGTAGTGGTAAATGTACGTTCTTCTGACTTGTCCGCGGTGTAGCACTAGGTCCTGCTTCTCGTCCCGCTTAGCAGTAAATTAATAACATGAATGAAGAACGTTGGTATGATTGAAACGCAATTTGGCCTCTATGAAGGTTCTGGGCGGAAACTGCTGGCCACTGTCATTGAAATAGCCAATTTTGGAAGTGCTCTGTTTGCTTATTAAGTCAATATGATAATTAAAATATAATCTCCCGACCCCCCCCCCCCCCCCCCCCCCCAACAAAAAACTCATCGGATCTACACGATTCACGCAGGTCACCCTTTTCAACTTCAAAACGGCGAATTTCGCCGAAAGGTGACAGATTTTCATGCCTGATCTCATATTTTTTTATTATTTAATTTTCCTGTAGTTTCCTGTAGTTCCTCATAATATAATGTTTTGTTTTACAGTGGGGAAAATAAGTATTTAGTCAGTCACCAATTGTGCAAGTTCTCCCGCTTTAAAAGATGAGAGAGGCCGGTAATTGACATCATAGGTAGACCTCAACTATGAGAGACAAAATGGGAAAAAAAATTGAGAAAATCATTTTGTCTGACTTTTAAAGAATTTATTTGCAAATAATGGTGGAAAATAAGTATTTGGTCAATAACAAAAGTTCATCTCAATACTTTGTTGTATATCCTCTGTTGGCAATGACAGAGGTCAAACGTTTTCTGTAAGTCTTCACAAGGTTGGCACACACTGTTGCTGGTATGGTGGCCCATTCCTCCATGCAGATCTCCTCACATTTCATCTTCATTGCCCTTGCTGATGGAAGGAGGTTTGCACCCAAAATCTCACAATACATGGCCCCATTCATTCTTTCATGTACACGGACCAGTCGTCCTGGTCCCTTTGCAGAGAAACAGCCCCAAAGCATGATGTTGCCACCCCCATGCTGGACAGTTGGTATGGTGTTCTTTGGATGCAACTCAGCATTCACTGTCCTCCAAACAGGACGAGTTGTGTTTTTACCAAATAGTTCTACTTTGGTTTCATCTGACCATATGAAATTCTCCCAATACTCTTCTGGAACATCCAAATGCTCTCTAGCAAACTTCAGACGTGCCTGGCTTAAGCAGGGGGACACGTCTGGCACTGCAAGATCTGAGTCCCTGGCGTCGTAGTGTGTTGCTGATGGTAGCCTTTGTAAAGTTGGTCCCAGCTTTCTGCAGGTCATTCACTAGATCCCCCCTTGTGGTTCTGGGATTTTTCCTCACCGTTCTTGTGATCATTTTGACCCCACGGGCTGAGATCTTGTGTGGAGCCCCAGATCGAGGGAGATTAGTAGTGGTCATGTAGGTCTTCCATTTTCTGATTATTGCTCCCACAGTAGATTTCTTCACACCAAGCTGCTTGCCTATTGCAGATTCAGTCTTCCCAGCCTACAATTCGGTTTCTGGTGTCCTCCGACAGCTCTTTCGTCTTCACCATAGTGGAGTTTGGAGTGTGACTGTTTGAGGTTGTGGGCAGGTGTCTTTTATACTGTTAATGACTTCAAACTGGTGCCATTAATACAGGTAATGAGTGGGGGAAAGAGGAGCCTCTTAAAAAAGAAGTTACAGGTCTGTGACAGCCAGAAATCTTGCTTGTTTGTAGGTGACCAAATACTTATTTTCCACCATTATTTGCAAATAAATTCTTTAAAAGTCAGACAAAATGATTTTCTCAATTTTTTTTCACATTTTGTCTCTCATAGTTGAGGTCTACCTATGATGTCAATTACAGGCCTCTCTCATCTTTTTAAGTGGGAGAACTTGCACAATTGGTGACTGACTAAATACTTATTTTCCCCACTGTATATGTTATAAAATAATTATTAAATTTTAAACTCTGATTTTACTGGATGACATCTAGTCTGTACCAACTTTTTGGCAAAACTAAATATCGTAATGCGTCTTTACAATTTATATATTTGCCAGATGTAGTTAATATTAATAACAATATCTAGTTTATATTAATGCTAATAATAATAATGTGTGGTTTATATCAATAAAAATAATGTTCAAATACTTGTCTTTTTATTTTTTATTTGTCTGCATGTGGGGGGGGGGTCATCCTTGTTTGTTTGTGTGTGTGTGTGTGTGTGTGTGTGTGTGTGTGTGTGTGTGTGTGTGTGTGTGTTGAAAGAATTATCTGTGATTGTATTTGTATGTATTTCGTATCTGATTTTTACTCTAATGTTCTGGGTTTTTTCTGGATCAACAGGTTTCTCAGTCATTCAGGAGCAAGTAGCAAACAGAGATCTCCTGCCCAGGCTGTGAGGAGGTGTGTGCATACTGTCACACACCTGCACACACACCCACACGTGCAAACGTCTCCAGAACCTTTCGTACCGACATACACTAACACTCCAAGGAAAATTGCTTGACAGAGATACATACACACGCACACACACAAGCATGAGTGAAAACCTCACACCAAAGCATAACCACAGATAATTGTTTAAAAATGTGGAAGTAAATGTAAACTGTACTTTTACTGTAAGCCAGATACCAGCAGACCATGCAGAACAATGAATAACCAATCAGCTTAGAGGCACTGGACAGTTCTGCTGAAATCTGGCAGTGGTTTCCTGGCAAGAACACACACTTCTCCGGCGCCCTGCAGATCTCACATGTCTTTGTTCTTCCTGATTTGGTTGGATGCCCAAGATTCAATAACCATTCATGTAGCTGGTAATCAGTTTGTACTAGAAAAAATTGTACTAGAAAAATTGAAAGCTTTGATGCATACACACACGTACATACGCACAAACCAACGTGTATGCACACACGCCACACTGAGAGACACACACCAGCGTGCACACGTTCGCACAGATAAACACATTTCCACTCAAACATGTGGTCTGACGTTCCCTGTGTTATTTGTTTGTCAGCGCATCACTGGATGAAGGAAGTAGTTCCGCTTCAGCAGTGTGTGGGCAGGTAACACACACACACACACACACACACACACACAGTTGCACTCATTCTGACCTCAACACTCCACCCTTACCACACAAACTTCACCACCCAAGTAATTCCAAGTAATCACTGTATCTTCTTTTGTAATCTTCTTTTGTAATAATCAGCGCTGTACACTCTCAGTTTTATTTCAGAGAGGGATCATTTCCAGAGCAGTTATTTTCTGTTTTGTTAGAATAACAGAGCTTGAAGCCACTGAGTGTTTGAGCACTGAGAGCTGGGTGTGCTGAAAGGGATTCTCTGCTTGTATGTGCTTGACTACTGACTCCTGGACCACTGACTCCTGGACCACTGACTCCTGGACTACTGACTCCTGGACCACTGACTTCTAGGCTGCCGTTTCTTTTCCCCAGATGCACTCTGAAAACACACATGGTTCAGATTAGCACAGGCAGTACTCACAGGCAGTACTTTCATGGACTTTGGTTTCCATCTGCCTCCTCTCTAGACTACATATCTTGGGCTTTGTGGCGAGAATATCCCTAACTGGTCTTAAACGTGTAGCTGTTTTGATTGGAGGCTGGGTGAGGTTTCTCGCTCCATCTCACAGTCACACACGTCCTCTCTGCAGCTTCTTCTAAGCACTAACTCTTGTTTTTGGTCAGTGACATGACTGTTCATTGGGCTAATATGAAATCTCTAGCCCTCTATAACAATAACATCTCCCTTCTGCCCTTTCTTAGTCTCATCTGTGTGTCAGCTCTGATATTGAGACGTTATCTCTGATTGATCAGCCAAGCCTGTTAAACACTAGTCAATGGTTTCTTCACAATAATAGTTCTGGACATATGCTACAACACTCAGTTCTCCATCATACACCAACTTCTGTTTTTTGTCCTTTTGAACCTATAAGCAGATCACTCTTAATCAGTCGGCTGGGTGGGTGCCATCATTCCCAAGTCCTGGACCATCCAGGAACACCGTCCGTCTGTTTCTAATCTTCCCCTTGAGCGTAACTGTCGGAACAAGTCCCGGCCTGTTCTCTGTGTGGTGGTGCGCCATTCTGGCGTGGTGTTTTGTGTTCTGCGCAGCAATCAGACACTGTTGTGTGTGCACTCCTTTTTTTCCTCGTGGATGTGAGGGCTGTACAGTAACAAATTCATCTCCTGTCTGTGCTCGTGCCGTTGCTAACACCGTTCTGGTTAAACACAGCACTAACAAATATCACTTTGTTGTTCTTTGTAACCCGCTAGCGACTGAATCTGTCACAAAAGGTGTTCCTCAGGTATCTGTCCTGGGATCCTCTCCTGTTCCTTCTTTATAATATTCCTTTAATAGGAAGATTACTTACAGCCACAGACTAAATTCTCACTTTTCTAGTAACACTTATTTGTGTGCAGATTAATAAGGGTGAGAACACTACTACTGCCCTACTACAGTTACAGTGTACTCAAGAGAAATGTTTTAACATGATTAAAAATGTTAAAAGTTTAAAGTCCACAACAACATAATTATGTGACCTTGTGCATAGGTGTGAGTTAAACTAGTGAAAGTTCTATCAGATTTGGATAAAAACATTCATTATTTTTAAATACATTCACATTTTGGTTGCTAGGATTGTGCTTTTTTAAAAATTGTCTCTTAAAGAGGCAACACCTTTCTTAAACGACACCAATGACAAAGAAGAAAAAATATGGTAGTTGATTAGGAATTCAGCTTGTTTAGATAATTGTCTTAAATGTGTTTTACGGCCCCACTAAACGTGTCTGTCAGAACGATCCGGATTGCTCTGGGTTTACGTCACATGTTGAGGTTAATTCAGTAACCTACCAAGAATATGGATCTTCTACAGCAGGGGTGCCCTTTACGTCGATCGCGATCGACCCGTGTCATCGCTGGTGTCATCGTCAGCCATTTTCCTGAAACCTGACTGTTTCTTAGCTGCTAGTAACTGTGCTAGCAGCTAACAGCTAGCATCTTTGCACAACAGGCCCTCCAGTGTTTGCATGAGGGGGACCCGGAGCAGTTCACTCAAAACCTGTTAAGACCACGTTGCTCTTTTTCTATGCATCATGTCGCAGCCCCACCTTGGTGGCCTTGGCTTCAGCAATATCCTGCACTGGCCCCATAACTTTCCTGACCTACTGCCCTGACCCCTGACCTTGTGTCGTGACCCCTAAAGCAGCTTGATATTCTGCTGTTCCTTCTGGTTTGAAGACCAGCTTTACACCTCCCTCTGCTCTCATAACTCCAGCTGTAATGTTTGTGTTTACCACATTTGTTTTGTAATGATTACCTTGTTGTTGTTGTTGTTGTTGTTTTGCTTAGTTAATAATTAGAATGTTTGTTGTTGTTAGTGTTATGGTCTCTAGGTTACATTCTGTCTTGTGTCATAATGTAACATGTCAGTAATTTTAAGTCATGGGGTCGTACACAGTGGTTAGATCACAGTGATCATTCTCTCATAATGTAACGTCAGTAAGTTTAAGTCATGGGGTCGTACACAGTGGTTAGGTCACAGTGATCATTCTCTCATAATGTAACGTCAGTAAGTTTAAGTCATGGGGTCGTACACAGTGGTTAGGTCACAGTGATCATTCTCTCATAATGTAACGTCAGTAAGTTTAAGTCATGGGGTCGCACACAGTGGTTAGATCACAGTGATCATTCTCTCATAATGTAACATGTCAGTAAGTTTAAGTCATGGGGTCGTACACAGTGGTTAGATCACAGTGATCGTTCTCTCATAATGAAACATGTCAGTAAGTTTAAGTCATGGGGTCGCACACAGTGGTTAGATCACAGTGAGCATTCTCTCATAATGAAACATGTCAGTAAGTTTAAGTCATGGGGTCGTGCACAGTGGTTAGATCACAGTGATCATTCTCTCATAATGAAACATGTCAGTAACTTTAAGTCATGGGGTCGCACACAGTGGTTAGATCACAGTGATCATTCTCTCATAATGAAACATGTCAGTAAGTTTAAGTCATGGGGTCGTGCACAGTGGTTAGGTCACAGTGATCATTCTCTCATAATGTAACATGTCAGTAAGTTTAAGTCATGGGGTCGTACACAGTGGTTAGATCACAGTGATCATTCTCTCATAATGAAACATGTCAGTATGTTTAAGTCATGGGGTCGCACACAGTGGTTAGATCACAGTGATCATTCTCTCATAATGAAACATGTCAGTAAGTTTAAGTCATGGGGTCGTACACAGTGGTTAGGTCACAGTGATCATTCTCTCATAATGTAACGTCAGTAAGTTTAAGTCATGGGGTCGCACACAGTGGTTAGATCACAGTGATCATTCTCTCATAATGTAACATGTCAGTAAGTTTAAGTCATGGGGTCGTACACAGTGGTTAGGTCACAGTGATCATTCTCTCATAATGTAACATGTCAGTAAGTTTAAGTCATGGGGTCGCACACAGTGGTTAGATCACAGTGAGCATTCTCTCATAATGAAACATGTCAGTAAGTTTAAGTCATGGGGTCGTGCACAGTGGTTAGATCACAGTGATCGTTCTCTCATAATGAAACATGTCAGTAAGTTTAAGTCATGGGGTCGCACACAGTGGTTAGATCACAGTGATCATTCTCTCATAATGAAACATGTCAGTAAGTTTAAGTCATGGGGTCGTACACAGTGGTTAGGTCACAGTGATCATTCTCTCATAATGTAACATGTCAGTAAGTTTAAGTCATGGGGTCGCACACAGTGGTTAGATCACAGTGAGCATTCTCTCATAATGAAACATGTCAGTAAGTTTAAGTCATGGGGTCGTGCACAGTGGTTAGATCACAGTGATCATTCTCTCATAATGAAACATGTCAGTAACTTTAAGTCATGGGGTCGCACACAGTGGTTAGATCACAGTGATCATTCTCTCATAATGAAACATGTCAGTAAGTTTAAGTCATGGGGTCGTGCACAGTGGTTAGGTCACAGTGATCATTCTCTCATAATGTAACATGTCAGTAAGTTTAAGTCATGGGGTCGTACACAGTGGTTAGATCACAGTGATCATTCTCTCATAATGAAACATGTCAGTATGTTTAAGTCATGGGGTCGCACACAGTGGTTAGATCACAGTGATCATTCTCTCATAATGAAACATGTCAGTAAGTTTAAGTCATGGGGTCGCGCACAGTGGTTAGATCACAGTGATCATTCTCTCATAATGAAACATGTCAGTAAGTTTAAGTCATGGGGTCGTGCACAGTGGTTAGGTCACAGTGATCATTCTCTCATAATGAAACATGTCAGTAAGTTTAAGTCATGGGGTCGTGCACAGTGGTTAGATCACAGTGATCATTCTCTCATAATGAAACATGTCAGTAAGTTTAAGTCATGGGGTCGTGCACAGTGGTTAGGTCACAGTGATCATTCTCTCATAATGTAACATGTCAGTAAGTTTAAGTCATGGGGTCGTGCACAGTGGTTAGGTCACAGTGATCATTCTCTCATCACTCTCACTCTGTGCTGTCTGACTCCTCCCCCCCTTATTTGTCCATCTCTTGTCTTTCCTGAAGGATGCTGATCTCACGGATGAAGACGCAGCTTTCTCAGAGGTCTCTTAATCATCATCATCGTCATCATCACCATAGCCATTAGCTTTTCACTTTTCAGCTCATAGTAAATGTTGACCAGATGCAAACCAAGCACACATACAAATATGCGCTCACATGAAACTCTCTTAGACCAATTAGAGTTCGCCCATGTTGGAAGTGTTGTGTGCAGTGCACAGAAGCGTCTGTGTGAGCCTGAGCCAGAATGGCGTCTGATTTTCCCTTCAGCCTTCTTCCTCCTGCTCCTTTGATGGAGGTCTGAAGTCAGAGAATGGGGACGCTGAGCCAAAATGGCCGGAGCTTCCTCCCATCCTGAACCAGAACGAGGACAGGCGACGGAACAAGTACCTGAGGAAAGACTACATGAAGGTGTGCGCACACACACACACACACACACACACACACACACACACACACACACACACACATCCACAAACACACACACACACACACATCCACACACACACTCACTCACTCACATACACACACGCACTCACACACACACACATACACACACACACACACACACACACACACACACACACACACACACACACACACACACTCACTCGCTCACATACACACACGCGCTCACACATACACACACACACACACACACACACACACACACATCCACAAACACACACACTCACTCACTCACTCACATACACACACACACACACACACACACACACACTCACTCACTCACTCACATACACACACACATACACACATACACACACACACACACACACACACGTACATACCACTCATTCTACGTTCTTCCAGCAGATCTTTAGTATCTCTGCCGTAGAGGCCATGTTTTGTCTTTCTCTGTTCCTTCTCATGCAAAGCCGTTAGTCGGTCTCGTGCATGGGGAACTCTCGGTGAACTCACCACCTTGTTCTGAAGCCAACTCAGGCGTTATCAGTAAAAACTGTGTCTGACGCAGAGCGCATGTGAAAAGGGAAGATTTTCTCAATCTGAGGGATCTGATAATTTCATCAGGATAGGTGTGTTTGTACCCCCCTTACACAGAAATGTGGGCAGTCATGGCCTGGCGGTAGGGAAATGGTCTTGTGACCGAAGGGTCATGGGTTCAATTCCCAGGCATGAGGCCATGACTGAAGTGCCCTAGGTGCAGGTCTAGGGCTGCTTACCACTCTGGGCACGTGTGCACCACAGCCCCCTAGTAATCACTAGCGTGTGTGCGTGCACGTGCGTGTGCGTGCGTGTGCGTGCGTGCGCGTGCGTGCGCGTACGCGTGTTCTAACTGCACAGATGGGTAAAAAGTGGAGGACAGGACAAATTTCGATTGACAAAATATGGCACACAAAGAAAAAACACAGTTAATCCATGCTCAACCTCTCTGAGCATGAGACATCAGCAACCTCACACTTGCGTTCCCTTCACAACCTCACACTCACAACCTCACACTCAGAACCTCACACTTGAGTTCTCTTCACAACCTCACACTTGAGTTCTCTTCACAACCTCACACTTGAGTTCCCTTCACAACCTCACACTCACAACCTCACACTTGAGTTCTCTTCACAACCTCACACTCACAACCTCACACTTGAGTTCCCTTCACAACCTCACACTCACAACCTCACACTTGAGTTCCCTTCACAACCTCACACTCACAACCTCACACTTGAGTTCCCTTCACAACCTCACACTCACAACCTCACACTTGAGTTCCCTTCACAACCTCACACTCACAACCTCACACTTGAGTTCCCTTCACAACCTCACACTTGCGTTCCCTTCACAACCTCACACTTGAGTTCCCTTCACAACCTCACACTCACAACCTCACACTCGTGCACTTGACCAAAGGTCCTGGAGTTCCGTTCCTGATTAGCATACAGTGTAGACCAGGGGTGCTCATTACGTCGATCGCGATCGCCGTGTCGGTCGATCGCGAAGGAATGTGCGTAGATCGCGTCACATAAAATAGTAGTAGATGAATCGCACATCTGCACTGACGGTTGTATTTTGATTGACATTCACGGTAGCAAATCTGCAATCCACTCAACAAATTACGTTCGCCACCCCCCGCTCAACATATTACGTTCGCCACCCCCCCCCCCCCCCCCCCCCACTCAACAAATTACGTTCGCCACCCCCCGTTCAACATATTACGTTCGCCACCCCCCCGTTCAACATATTACGTTCGCCACCCCCCCCCCCACCCCCCACCCCCCGCTCAACAAATTACGTTCGCCGTAATTCGCCGTAGATCTTTCTGACTGGGTCATCTTATAAGTAGCTCGCAAGCTGAAAACTGTGGGCACCCCTGGTGTAGACTGTAAGCCGATGTACCAGACGACCCCTCTGGGACCCCGCCCAACTGCTGACCCCGCCCACTGCTGACCCCAGGGCCTCATATTTCGTGTTGTGTGGCTCATGTGAGATTTGACACTGAAACACAGAGTGGGTTCTCACACACTCCTTTTATCAGAGAGAATATGTCTGTCTTCTTTGGAGGCCTTTTCTTGTAAAATGACCAATGTTTGGTCATTGGTTTTGGTATTTGTATCTCAGTCCTAGTCTGTAGATAAAAATCAGTTCCCATGAATGTCATTTTGTTTGACTGCTGAAGCTGATTTTGAAACACACACACACACACACACACACACACACACACACACACACACATTTGTGTAAACTCACACACAATGATGTTATGTGCTCCAGACATTAAAGGAACCTTTAAGCTCTTTTGTTTGAAAAAGTCACATTTTTGTGAGGTCCTGGGAAAAAGACCTGAAGTTCTTGGCTCTCACAAGTGTTGAATTGCAAGTATACAAACACACACACACACACAGCCTTGCTCTTTCGAGAGACAGTAACCCATGTAGCACCGAGCAACACGATGTGCATCACTAGAGAAGAGAGGGCTTCACATAGACAGACTGGGAACAGGTGTGTGTGTGTGTGAGAGTGTGTGTGAGAGTGTGTGTGAGAGTGTGTGTGAGAGTGTGTGAGAGTGAGTGTGTGTGTGAGAGTGTGAGAGTGTGTGTGTGAGAGTGTGAGTGTGTGTGTGTGTGTGTGTGTGTGTGTGTGTGTGTGTGTGTGTGTGAGAGTGTGTGTGTGTGAGAGTGTGTGTGTGTGTGAGTGTGTGTGTGAATGAGAAGGAGTGTTCCTCCTTCTCTGTGCTGAGTGCACTGTTACTCTGTGACACGTATACACAAAGTTGGTCCAGAAGTGTCAAGTGCTAGAATGAGAAAACTCATCGTCATTTTATTGAACATCACACAATATAGTTCTGCGCTACAGGTGCATACTCAAACAAAATATCTAACAACCTAAAATACTGTGATGTAAAGAAAGAAACACAAGACACAGTATTGCCATTAAAGAAGCACAAGACACAGTATTGCCATTTGACTGATCTACTGTCTCCCTGATAATGGCCATGTCTTCATCACCCTCACCAACACTTTCCCTGGCAATTTAGAGTGGGGGACACTCTCAGATGTTTGAGTCCCAGGCTAGTTTGGAGTGTTTTGGGATCGGCCAATAGGAGATGCAGCCGTTGTGTTGCGATTTGCTCGATAAGACACTTGATTTCTGTGTTTTCACTTGATTGTTTTGAGGAAAAGGTCCATTAGAAAAAGAGGCGGGCCTGCGAGCAGTGATGTAGTGACGCTTCATGCACCAATGGCTCGGCCAGCACAGCTTAGTTACCTGGGAAACCGTGTAAACAGAAAATGCCTTAATTGCCATAAACTGTTAACAACATATATTGCACGCCTAGTGCGGAGGAAATCTCGAGCTGTTCTGCCCAGTTTGTTAACCAAGCCTCCAGCACAGGAAGCCTGGCTATGCTACAGTACAGTAAATATCTCGGAGATGGAGAGAGAGAGAGACCACATTCATTCAGAACCTGTCGGGTGGATACAGGTGGACTGCTGTATAAAAGATGGACCAGAGTGTTTGGAAGATGCGCAGTTAGTCCAGAAAGTAAGACAGCATTGGGATGAAGGATTTAAAAGAGACCCTCTTCTCTTTCTCTCTCTCTCTCTTTCTCTCTCTCTCTCTCTCTCTCTCTCTTTCTCAGTACAAGTGTCAGAGTGCGCGACGGAACTCCACAGAGAACGACTGTGAGGTAAGTGTGTGTACGTAACCCCAGAGCAATGTAAGTTAGTCTGTAATTACAACAGGAAAGCACTGAACCTTGTTTTTAAACCACTACATTCTGCTTGACTGTTATGTTATCTTGTCCTGGCTGTGGTATTGGGATCATTACCTCTGTGTTCCCGTACATTACTTTGTCATGCACGCATGCTCAATAACAATAAACTTTGCAGCTAGGCAAGAACAAGCAGGCAGTAGGAAGCCATACGTGTTAATTACCACAGAGGTAAAGGAGCAGTCTTCAACTGTACATAGTATTTGTGGAATAGTATTTGTGCGTTCATGTATTTGGGAGATTTCCACCTAGTCCTAAGTTTGCCCTCTGTGTGTATGGTTTTGTCATTCAGCCTGATGACATCCATACTAGCCTGAAGCAAAGCCTGTTACTGAGATACCATCACCATCTCCACCTCCACCACACCTACACCATCATCACCAACACCTCTATCTCCACCATACCACCACCATCAATGCCAACGTGTCCATCTCCACCACACCTCCACCATCAACACCAACACCTCTATCTCCACCACACCACCACCATCAATACTAACGCGTCTATCTCCACCACACCTCCACCATCAACACCAACGTGTCTATCTCCACCACACTTCCACCATCAACACCAACACCTCTATCTCCACCACACCTCCACCATCAACACCAACACCTCTATCTCCACCATACCAACACCAATGCGTCTATCTCCACCACACCTCCACCATCAACACCAACGTGTCTATTTCCACCATACCAACACCAACACCTCTATCTCCACCACACCTCCACCATCAACACCAACGTGTCTATCTCCACCATACCACCACCATCATACCAACACCAACACCTCTATCTCCACCACACCTCCACCATCAACACCAACGTGTCTATTTCCACCATACCACCACCAACACCAACACCTCTATCTCCACCACACCTCCACCATCAACACCAACGTGTCTATCTCCACCATACCACCACCATCATACCAACACCAACACCTCTATCTCCACCACACCTCCACCATCAACACCAACACCTCTATCTCCACCACACCTCCACCATCAACAACATCTCTATCTCCACCATACCAACACCTCTATCTCCACTATACCAACACCATCAACACCAACACCTCTATCTCCACCACACCTCCACCATCAACACCTCTATCTCCACCATACCACCACCATCAACACCAACACTAGGGCTGAACGATTTTGGAAAATAATTAATTGCATTTTTTTATTTATAAATTGCGATTGCGATTTTAAATCGCGATATTTTCCCACTGTTTTCAGGAAACTGTTCCGGTATTTTTTATACAGCTCAGATACAGGGTTGCCAACTTTTCAAGATCGCTTGGAGTGAGACTTGAACCTGGAGTGGGTGGCGAACGTAATTTGTTGTTGGGGGGGGGGGGGGGGGGGGGGGGGTAAATGGACTAAATTTAAGTATTATTATTATATCGTGATCGATCGCCTGTGGTTGGCGCCAGAGCGAACTAGTAACTTTTTAGTCTAAGACGCTCAATGCGTGAGAGTTGGCAACCCTGCAGGTATAGCAACTTGGCTAAAATATGTGCGTGAGGGCATTTGGTAGCGCATATCCAGTGTGTTCAAACAAAGCCATGAAGCCGTGCTTGTTCACTACATTAACAGACATCATGTCTTTCACTATGAACTCCGTTACTGCCCGAGTTATTTCAGCGTTATTTCAGTTATTTCTTCGAATTACATCCATAAGGAGTTACACTTTCAAACGGTTCAGTCAGTGAACCCTGTCTGCTTGACCGCGGTCAAGCTATCCGCGCTTTTGCGATTCATCCGTGCTTTAAATCTTATTGCGCTTTTATGCGTGATTTTACGGTATTTTGCTGCTCACCGCATACTAAGGCTGTATAAGCGCAGAGAAACACTTTTGCGTATTTGAAGACGCAGCACTGGTCGTTGGCATTTTTGCCTTACAAATATCATACGAGGCTTTGTGGTGTTTTTTAAATGCTGAAGGAGGTTTGTAGTGTTACCTCGCGTCGTAGCGACAGTAGCAAGGCACGTTTTACACAGTACCTGACGATGAGCAGCATCTTTTTAAAAGCCAAAGTAATTTCACACAACTGATGTGTTGCCCTCTTTGGTATTAGACTTTCAGTTGTGTCAGCTTCTGTCGAGCCTGAAGCCATTGTGCAACAAGTTAAAGTGCGCTGTGTTAACTTCACTTCTCCACCTCCCTGCCTCCTGCTCGGGTTTGCTCCATTCGTACTCGGCTTGGCTCGCTCCCAAGTCACGTGACCAGTTTAAATCGCAGCCTGTGCGATTAGAGAATCGCGTTTTAAAATATCGCGAGATTATCGCAAATGCAATTAATCGTTCAGCCCTAACCAACACCTCTATCTCCACCATACCAACACCAATGCATCTATCTCCACCACACCTCCACCATCAACACCAACGTGTCTTACTCCACTACACCTCCACCATCAACACCAACAACTCTATCGCCACCATACCACCACCATCAACACCAACACCTCTATCTCCACCATACCAACACCATCAACACCAACACCTCTATCTCCACCATACCACCACCATCAACACCAACACCTCTATCTCCACCATACCACCACCATCAACACCAACACCTCTATCTCCACCATACCAACACCAATGCATCTATCTCCACCACACCTCCACCATCAACACCAACGTGTCTTACTCCACCACACCTCCACCATCAACACCAACACCTCTATCTCCACCATACCACCACCATCAACACCAACACCTCTATCTCCACCACACCTCCACACTAACCTTGACATCTCCATCATCTCCATCATAGCCATGATACTCCCACCATCTCCAATATGCCACCATATGTGTGAAAGTTCAGTATTAACTTCAGAGTCGCCAAGTCCTAACCTTGCACTTTAGACCAGGGATCAAACTAGACCATCTCTGAAATTGAGCTCAGACCCAAACCTAACACCCCTGATTTAGCTCATTCCTTCAACTCTAATGAGCCATTTATTGCATATTATGCAGCAGATTTTAATTGAGATTGAACTTGAGCAAGGCATGCACAGCGATGTGGTTACAAAATAAATGTACACCAAACAGGGCTAGTAGCATGGAATCAGAGGGGCACTAGCATGGGTTCAGAGGGGTGCTAGCATGCTAGCATGGGTTCAGAGGGGGCACTAGCATGGGTTCAGAGGGGTGCTACCATGGGTTCAGAGCGGGTATTAGCATGGGTTCAGAAGGGGTATTAGCATGGGTTCAGAGGGGCACAGAAGACTAAGTGTGTTCGGCATGAAGGACTAGGCTGATTTTGTCGTTGCAGGAGGGTTTACACTCCAGTGACTTCAGCACTACCCTCACTGTGTTTGGCCTCAAGCCCAGATCAGGTAATTCTGCCATCTGCGTCATTAAACTCACGTCTGTGCAATCATCTGGCAACCTGCTGGCAACCTGCGACTCCATGGAGGAATACACACACCTCATCACTTTCCCCAAAATGTTGCAGGTACACTTAATTTACCAAAGAACAACCATGCTCCATGGTGAGATCCTTCTCCAGTCTATGAGCCTTTGCGTGTCCACCCTCTTTGGAAGTGCTGTGTGTGCAGTCTCTCCTCTGCCTGCTTTCACATCACATAATCTAAGGTAGCATTCCATTAGTTGTAAAATGGTAGCATAATGCTAGCTGACTAAACATAGCTGGCATGTAGATTATTTTAATGTAACAGGGAAAAGCAGCTCCAACGAAATATGGCTGGTGAGGTGTCCGTGTGCAAATATGTGTGCTAAAAACAATGAGGTACATATTTTTTATTATTATTTATTTTTGGTGTTACATAAGATTCCAACTGATGCCAACTCCTGTCAACTCCTGTCACATTATGACTTTACAGTATTCTGTAACGTGCATCATCGACATGGAATTACGCACAATTTGGCCCAAGTGAAGTATTCTTAGAGTGTTGAGCTTCGAACAATAACAAATTCTTAGAACGCTGTGCACCCCTAACCGCAGAGAAACAGCGTGAATAAAGGGAACGAAGTCCTTAATCCCTTAAAGCCTTCAAGTCTTACACAATCTAGAAAAATGCTCAATGTTAAATAAAGTTAAATAGGCTGGTGTCTTGCCCTGGGGGTCACAAAGATTATCTGCCATCCCAGAGTTCCTTGCTGATGCAGGCAGGAGCACGCTGGCGGGTTACAGCGCGTTAAATCGGTTCTGCTGAAGCAGGGAAGTGCCCGGCCAGGTCTAAGTTCGCCAACCCTTCAGCTCAGGTCCAGCTCTGAACTTCCTGCTTCCAGGCAACAGGAAGAGAGCTTCCATGCAGCTGAGATGATTAGGATCTCTCAGTGTTGACACAAATCTAACTTGCCTGGAAGATCAGCCTTTTGATGTGTATATGGCCTTTGATGGCATATGATGCTGAATGTTTGCACATATCTTATGCCAAGAAGGGTTGAGGAACAACCAAAAACATGAGTAACAAATGGCATGGCCAGTATGTCACAGTGCATCTCCTGTTTACTTATTGTTTAACTCACCAGGGTTGCGATTCTGAAGCAAACTGTGACCGCATGGTTCATTGTGTCAGATGCCTGTGGGAGTCTCCTCATGGGTGTAACGGGAATACAGAGGGCTTCTTTGGAAGCCCTGATTTAGCTGGCTTTGACCTTGTGTCGGCCAGAGTTGACCTATTCATTCGTTCATTATCACTTTCTTTTCATAAGACTGAAATTCTGAGGAAAGCTTTAGGTAGAGTGTTCCTTCTCACCGTATCACAGTGTAACAATGAACAAGAGGAAGTTGTTCGAAAAATTGGGTCAGCTTTCGTCAGCACAAAAGATGAAATTTTTTTTCCCTGTTTGGTATAACTCTTATGTACCTTCAATATAAGTGCTATGGAAAATATAGATGTTATGTTAAATGCTAGGTTTTAGGAATTATACATCTGAAATGTTATCCTGACAGGAAGGTTAGCCCAGTCTCTATGCATGAGAAAGGTGAGTTTTGATGTGTCGCATACATTTAGCCTGCTATTTCTCAACATACAATGCTGATTCAAACAATAGTTTCTAGTCGGACCACTGTTAGAACTTTTCATGAGTTCATCGTCCATGTCAAATGAACCTCTAGTCGAATCTCTCTTAGAGCTGTTCATTGGTTCAGCACCTCAGTAAGCCTAGACACCGTTGTGACCATTTTAATCTGCTGCCTTCCGACCTAAACCCTGATGACCTAAACGGCCCTAGTGACCCTTGTGCTAGCTTCAGCTCCAATCTGCATACGGGTGTGTGAAATGCCTCTGGCATGTGGTGTCAGACAAACCTGCGAGTGACAGTATGTCTGTGCTGATTAATTAGCTTATCGTCAGACCCGTGATGTGTTGAATCAGGTGTCACAGGTCAGCAGAGACGCTGCGCTAGGCATGTACAGCGTGTGCCTGGCCTTCAAAACCGATCTCAACCGATCTCTGCTGCAAGCACTGAAGCTTTTGTAAAAAATCATTTCTGCACAACAGATCCTAATGTAAATTGTTCAGCTACTGATGGTGCAGATTTGCACGAGAGCTTGAAAGGCGTTTAGAAGCCAGAACGAAGTCAAACCAGTCTGTTGAGCGACTGCAGACTTGCTCGTCACTAAACGGACACTGTGCTAATCACTGTCCATGCAGACTGATAAGATGTTCCAGTTTAATTTCCTCTCTGGGAATGAAAACCTGTTATGGTGTGGTGCAGTGTTTTGGTGAAAACCATGTCTTTGATGCGGAAGCCTTTAAAATCACACAACCAAATCTGAAAAACACTTTGGCTGTATGCAGAATCTGTATATTTAACGCTGCCCTGACTTTATCTAGAAATGTATCTACAAAAATAAGAAAACACACACTTTATATTTCCAGATTCATTTATGCATTCGTAATTCAAACCAAAGCTAATCTGGCTAGTTCACGTTATCGAGAGTGCATCATATCCTGTACGTGCGTTTCATGTGTGAGGCATTTAACTACGTGCTCCATTGTGTCACATACTGCCGATAGGAAATGAGTTTATGCTCCGATAAATGGGGCCTACTGTGTGATTCGGACACGGTCTAGCTTCTGAGCACAAACAGCAACTACTTTTAAAGGAATTTCCCCCGCCAACAAAAACAAAACCACGCTTCAAATATTGTCAATAATCCAACATGTTAAGCATGTCACATTTTTTTTTAGACCTTCCGGCTTGCACAAGACAAATCTACAAGCCATTTCACCCTCAGTCTTTTCAGTACACACGAGCCCAGAGCAAAAAAGGTTTCGTGTTAAATGCCTTCCATTATTTGCTTGCTACAGGATCTTCAGACACAGTCCAGAAGGTAAAAAGGCAAAGAAACGTTTGAGGAAAATTGAGAAAATTTGAAAATATATAGTGATTTTATGTCAAAGAATTCCTTACATGAACACAATGTACAGGTCACCATGAACAAGTAAAAAAATGTGAAAATAAGTGGAATTCCTGGAATAACCTAAAATTCATTGTTTTGCTAGCTTAACTACTGAAAACCAGGTCATACTAAACAAACTCTGATCACATAAAACACATGGCAAAGTTTGACATAATTCAGATTTGACATTGTTGGATTATGTTTAGATTTGCTGGACTCCTTTTGTTTTTGTTTTCCTTCTGCTTCTGATTGTCCTAGTTGGTGAAAACAAGTCTGAGTCTAAAAGATCTTGTTTTGTTTAACGTAACACTGCAATGTAATGATGAAAAACACTTTAAGGTTGACAACATTCACATAAAATCTGCTCCTAAATTATACATGAAGCCACATTGATTCAGTGATATTTATGCCTCACTGGGGAAAAAAAATACACAATTGGTTAAGTCAACAGCAATCTTCACATACATGTTCACAACTTCTGATTAAGTGTGGCACTTTCTGGAATCTACTACCATGCATTAGCAGTAGTTACAATGCATGCATATCTTGTGTATTATAAGTGTGAGCTAGTATAGTTAGCACGGTACAGTTAGCACAGAACAGGTCTTAGCTTTCAATACCTTCACCAAAATCCCGTTTTGCGTCTGCACTGTATTTGTCGTTTGAATTGGCATTTCTGTTACAGTTATGGTAAGCACAAATGAGATCATGAATGACGAATGACTTTTCTTTTAGCTTCTTCAAATAAAGCATTGTTTAAACTTGTACTTAACACAATGACCTCAGTGTATGGTTTGGCATTTTGTTATCTTTCATTTTGTTATCTTTCATTTTGTTATCTTTCATTTTGTTATTTTTCATTTTGTTATCTTTTGGCTGTTGTACATTTCACTAGACAGTGATCATTTATCATTGCTCAGGATGTTAACAAGAACGTTTACCCTTCAGACATTTCACATCTGGTTCACGATTAACAGACTGAGCCAACCGACTGCCTGAAATCCAAATAGATTTGAGAGCTCAGAGTTCGATTATGTATGTTAACGCTGTTAAAATAATTAACAACACTAGAATTTAGATTTTATTTGTTTATTTTGATATAATTTAAATTTCTTCTGTGATTCTTTTTTGTACAAATACTTGTGTATCTTTTATACATTTACAAGCAAGTGGACAAACCTTTTATTTATTGCGAGGACGTGCATGATTTTTTACAGTTTTTGACTGTAAGATACCCATCAACATTAAGCACAAGGTATATGTACATTAAACCTATTCCAAAATGGAAACTTGCCAAAGGATTCACAGCTTACGGGATCATTGGACAGGTATTCATAACTTAAACAGACGATTTAAAAACAAAACCAAGCAGATTTTCCACTTCACTTTCAACCTAATTTTGAATGTCATTCGGATGACGGGCAGAGAAAGGTGACGGGCAAATGTAAATAAACATGACTATTCATACCTTTACCTGAATATATACTTCATACATTCAGACATTTTTTTCACATCAATGTGACTAGAAAGCTGTTTGTCCATGAATTATTGTCTGCAGTACGTTTTGAACAGACACGCTCACATCAGCAATTACAGCCTCTGGTTTCTCTGGAAATCTGGAATGCCTCCCTACAATCCTGAACGAATTCTTAATATCTCTTTATACGGTACACTGAAGTTAATCATTTGACATTATTTAATGTTAACTATTTGCACCTGTTGTTTGTTTACTGTTTACATTTGTTGTTTGTTTACTGTTTTACATTTGTGTCCTGCAGCGTTTTCCCGTAGCAGCCGGCAGGAGTTCGGCTCGGCGGATCCCAGCTTCACCATGAGGAGGAAGATGGAGCACCTGCGAGAGGAAATGGAGCAAGTCCGTCTCTTACGGCAGGTGAGCCGGTCCAGGTGGCGACCCACGCTGCCCCTCGCGCACGGCTCTGTGACGTTTGATACCTCCTTACAGCCGCATGCGTGTGCGTCTCAGCCTAGCACTTGGGAACCACGAGATGGTCCACATTCTTTCTTACCTCACCTTACCTGGGCTAGGTGTACAAACCGTGTTCCTGCACACCTGGGCCAGGTGTATTATGCTTTTAAATGGCATGATTGACGTGTGCTGCGAACTGAAACGGAGTTGAAACAAAACATTTATTCCACTGTGGATAAGGTGTCAAAACGCACAGAGCGTCTCAGAGGAGATGAGATTCCATGGTGATCTGGTTATATCAGGGGAAACTGAGGCTGTACAATTTTTTTTGGTTTGTTTGCGTTTTATTTAATAATAGCAATTCCACATTCTTCAGCGGGGAGCCTTAGGGGCATGTGCACTGCCTGTACGCATGTTGCTTGAGCTGGGAGTGGCACTGTCTTCTTTTCCATGACCTCACAAACCTCATCAGCTTTCACCACTGCAGGTCCTTGAGTGGGCGAAGTCTAAAAGAGTGCAACGATCATTGTGCTGTGTGCACAGGTGTGGTGCCCACGGTTGGGGTTGGGGCTGCGCAGAAATTGATTTATGATCAGTGTCATGCTATTGGCCACGGCCCTGGTATGCAAATCAGCTGTGGAACTCATCACAACATTTCTGCATTGGGGGGGTTCTAACCTATTCAGACTAGAAAAAGCTGCAGGTGGTTTGAGGAATCACAATATTCCTGTGATCCAACTATAAATCATTTTGGTTAAAAAAGGCCAGTATTTAATGTATGAATGAATTTAATGAATGAAAATCCATGAAGCCAGGATCGCATAAAGGCGTCAGCACTGTTTTAATACTTCACAAAGCAAATCTCATTAGCAACATGTAGAATAACAAACACCTCCCTCTGCAGTAATGTGTCAGGGCAGTGGAATTTAGACTACAGCCCCATCGGTTTGGGCTTTTAGGAACTTTGAAACATTACTTTGAGCTCAAATAAAAGAAAATGTAGTAGACGGCAAGCAGAAGTTAACATAGCTACATGTGAAAATTTATACTCATGCAACAGAATTTCAAGTGCATTATGGATCTAATTACCAATTTTTCACATGTGCAGTCAATGGACAGTCACTGGATTTAAACCTGATTGAAAAACATGAATGTTAAACTGTTTGTTTTATTTTTATGGGAACAGATGTTGCTGTAATGATTCCAGTAAACTGAAAAGTGTGTGTGTGTGTGTGTGTGTGTGTGTGTGTGTGTGTGTGTGTGTGTGTGTGTGTGTGTGTACTTGTACAGAACCTAGAGTCCAGGTTGAAGGTTCTGTTGCCGGATGATGTGGGCGCTGCATTAATGGATGGTGTGGTTCTCTGTCATCTGGCCAATCACATTCGACCTCGATCTGTAGCCAGCATTCACGTGCCCTCTCCTGCCGTAGTAAGACCCGCCACATTCAGGCTTTTACCCACCACCTGTCTGTCTGCCTTCATCACCATACAATACCATACTGTGCTTTAAAAATACTCTACATTACTTATTTTAAGTTTTATATTTTGACTTTTTAATATGACATATTGTGTTTTAGGTTTTATATGTGATAAAAAAAAATTTTCATTAAATATATGACCATTGGGTGTCAACAAAGATTGCTTGGAAATGTGTAATCTCGTAAAGAACATAAAATTGCTTCAACTAAATTCAAATTATTCAAATTTCAAATTATTTTGATTACAATCACACAGTCAAAACGCAGCTTTGCTGGCTTGAACCAATTTTGTGTGTGTGTGTGTGTGTGTGTGTGTGTGTGTGTGTGTGTGTGTGTGTGTGTGTGTGTGTGTGTGTGTGTGTGTGTGTGCGTGCTTTCTTCCACAGCCAAAGCTGAGCATGGCCAAATGCAGACGGAATGTTGAGAATTTTCTGGATGCATGTAAGAAGCTTGGAGTGCCACAGGTGGGCATGAACTTTGACCTTTTCACTCAGTCTTGTACATATTTGGCTTTTCTACGACTTCAACAAGCCGATGCAGAAAATAACTGGCCAATTAATTAATGGCTATAGTGAGTGTTTATTAGAAATTCTTTCTTTGGGATTTTGCCAACCAAAAAAGTCGTAGGGTAAAAGTCTCCCTATGCTGAGACTCCTGTGCATAGACTCCTGTCTTATCATCCCTGCCCTGTGGGTTATCTTGTTCTTAATGATTTTATTTAATCCAGAAAAGCATCACGTGTTAACGTCCCTGCAGTGGTAGCTCCAAATGAGGTACTGAAGAAAGGGAAGTTGGGTGTGAGATTTTAGGATCATCTGGCTGAGACAGAAGTGTGCCCTCCATGTGACTCTGAAAAAACTAGGGTTCTAGGGCACGACAGAAGTGTGCCCTCTATGTAATTCTGATGAACTAGGGTTCTAGGGCACAACAGAAGTGTAGACATGCCCCGCTTCTTCCTTGGCGATGGCTGAAGCCAATCGTGTTCGGCCTTAAGCATGTTGTGAGGGAATCAGGTTGTGACAAAGTTCATGGAATAAATACATTCCCAAGTGGTGAGTAGCTGGATTATATAGTGGTGTGTTCAGAGAAAATACCATTGTGGAGTCATCATCACACTTTGTGAAGTGATTCCCCAAAAGCTCATCTGTGAACAAGACGTTGGGCACGTGGAGAAGGCTTCATTGTTTCTGCTGCCTACGAGTCTTGGCACTGGCTCAGAGTTCAGCGTTATGTCATTAAAAACAGCCTTGAGGGAATGCTCGGATGTAAGAGCAAGACAGAAGGGTATTGAATTCTGTGTGTGGGTGTGTGTGTGTGTGTGGGTGTGTGTCTGTCTGTGTGTGTGTGGGTGTGTGTCTGTGTGTGTGTGTCTGTGTGTGTGTGTCTGTGTGTGTGTGTGTGTGTGTGTGTCTGTCTGTGTGTGTGTGTGTGTGTGTGTGGGTGGGTGTGTGTCTGTCTGTGTGGGTGTGGGTGTGTGTGGGTGTGTGTCTGTCTGTGTGTGAGTGTGTGTGTGTGTGTCTGTCTGTGTGTGAGTGTGTGTGTGTGTGTGTGTGTCTGTGTGTGTGTGTGTGTGTGTGTGAATGGTATGTATGCCTGCATCTGTTTGTATGGGTGCCCCTGCATGTGTGTCTGCACATGTCTTTGTACATTACCTACATCTCTGTGTGTGTGTGTGTGTGTGTGTGTGTGTGTGTGTGTGTGTGTGTGTGTGTGTGTGTGTGTGTGTGTGTGTGTGTGTGTGTGTGTGTGTGTGTGTTTCTCTAGGACAAGTTGTGTTTGCCTCATCACATTCTGGAGGAGCGTGGGCTGGTGAAAGTGGGCATCACCGTCCAAGCCTTGCTGGACCTGTCCAAACCGCCCCAACTGTCCACCATGTAGCACTGCGGCTGTAAAACGACACAAACACAGGACACACCCGCGAGGACAGGACACACCCGCGAGGACAGGACACACCCGCGAGGACAGGAGCAGCGGACGCGTCCTCTGCCTCTTCTGTCCTGCCTTACCTCCTGATTATTTTTGGACTACTCCCAGATAACCTTTAACCCGACCTCTTGAACCCAGGAGAGCCTAAAACCCTTCTCCACGCAGACTGATTGTCCCATACATCCTAGTGACCATGACGGAGAGGTCTGGTACCTTCCAGCCCCGTTAGCACCCTGTACATGCTACACACACACTCTTCCTCTCTTTATTCTAATTTCAGAAAGAAAAGGAGAGGAGCATTTTACAGCTCTCTCTCTCTCTCTCTGTCTCTCTCTCTTGTCATCATTATTCCTACTCTCAGTGTGTCCTACTAGACTGGTGAGCCCTTACGGGTGAGGATAGGAGGAAATCTGGCAGCTGATTGGCTGATTTGGGAAAGTGGGCAGAGTTTATTTTAGAAGGTGGAATGTCCTTCTCCTGCATGAAGCCAATGAAGCAAATATGCCTTTTCTATTTACCCCACCTGACTGTGGCACACACACACACACACACACACACATACGAGTTGCATGTACATTTGTTAAGAAGAACGGGAGATGTACTTTTCTTCTTGAGGCAAATCCTTCACGTCAGAGGACTGGATTCACCATGGCGATGGATTGCGACTGACGTGTTGCCTTGGCTTCCTTGGTGCAGGAAGACTTTGCTATGGCAACTATGAAGGGAAGCGCCTTTTGACTTTTGTTGTTTTCAACACGGCAGTGAGCTGCGTAGCAATACACACGGAGCAACCAGAAGGGCGGATCACCGTTAGTTTGTTTGCTTTTAAAAGAATTGTTTTTCTTTTTGGCTCCACACAGAGCCCCTTTTGTATTGTGTCAACACACTGGCCAGGAAACCCTCTACCTGGAACCAGAAATTCAGATCATCTTGATCTGTGTGATGAAAGGTCTCTCTCTCTCTCTCTCTCTCTCTCTCTCTCTCTCTCTCTCTCTCTCTCTCTCTCTCTCTCTCTCTCTCTCTCTCTCTCTCTCTCTCTCTCTCTCTCTCTCTCTCTCTCTCTCTCTCTTACACACACACACAAACACACACACACACACCCTAGGAAAACATGGTATGGTTCAAAATGCAACACTGTGGTTACAGTATGTTGTTACATTTTACAACTGCTAAATGCCTAGTGCTAAAAGCACACTAGTCGAGAGAGTGGAACCAACTTGCATTTATTGGAGTGTTGTGGTTTTTCTAAATACCCAGAGTTGTTACAGTACAAAATTAGTATTTCAAAGGCCAATAATGCAAGTCAGATCACATCAATAAAGAACATATAGTGCAGCTCTAATAAACACTCTCTATCTCTCTCTCTCTCTCACACACACACACATACACACACACACACACACACACACACTCAGATGGACATTTTCACCATAACACCAGATTAAAGGCAAGCAGATTCATTATGATACATTTTCACTGGACTGTTTCTAAGGTGATATCAGTATCATTTTAGAATGAACTGTAGTCTTGTAAATTCTCTTTGATGAGGGAAATGAACTGGCCACATTAGTATTTTAATGACATTTACTGTTTCTCTGAAGCTCTCCCTTGATTGCAAGGGTTATTTTTATATTCTTTTCTTAATATCTTTGCATATTATTTTCATCATCTTAATGAGTTTTGTTTTGCATTTCATCGTATTTTACTGGATTTGTATGATTCTGTCTAACACTGTAAAGATTTGAACAAGTGATGTAAAACTGTCAACATTTTCTGACTCATAATGGTAAACTGAATGGTCACGTAAATTATTTCTGTATTTATTGCCTATTTATTTCTTTCTTTTAGCTTGTTGTATTTCTTTTTTCTTTTTTTTTCTTTGTGTGTTTATGCAGTACATTTCCATTGGGCTTTCCACAAACCCAGTGTACTATCCCGCTTTTGTCAGCTATCATAAAAAAAGTCTTGCTGTTTTGTTCAGAATTAGATGAAACTTTAGTGTTCTGACTTTAGTCCTCCCTGGGAGGGGCTTTAGTCTAATGGCTTTTGTCTTCCTCTCTGTGAGGGGCTTTTGGCGTGAGCACCGCATCACCTTCTCTGGGGATACGTGTAAACACTGCGACTTGTGGTTGCAATGCCGGCACAGTCTGAGGCCGCGATGTGAGATCTCAGCTGTGTGTCAGTATTTCAGTCATTTCTGCCGCGAACACTTGTGTGTGGTCGTTTTCCAATGACACATCGGGTTTGTGTTTAACCATCAAAGGTCCTTTTATGTTTACGTTTTGCCCTTATGACAGATAAAATTGCCACAGTGCTGCGTGTCTAAATGAAGGCTCTGTCCAGTCTTGCAAATCCTAACATGGGCAACACCTTGTTGATACATGTTTTTATATATAAGCAGTTACAGGAATGAGAATTTGTGGGTCCCTGAGCAGACGCACATTTCAGACACACTCTCAGATATTTAAACCTAAAATAAATATACATTTATTCTGGACACGTCCTCGCTGATGCTTCCTTTCATGTGCGGCGGTCACGTGTGCTGTCACGTCGTGTTCTCGCGTGGGTCTTAGCCTCACGTGCCGTAACGCCACACGGTCGCTTTGTTCTGTGACGTCATGCCGTTTTCCATCTCGCAAATTTTGAAACTTGGAGCTAATTTTTAATTTTGTAACTTGGAGAGGCGTGTCTTTTTAAGGGGCGTGTCTTTGCAGGGGCGTATCTTTGCACCACAACCTGTAGGTTTTGGAGAATACGGCAAAGACAAACGTGCTAAGATAATGAACCGGTGCCTGCTTCACATTCAAAGCAACCCAGTGTTCATCTGTGTCCTGCACGTACGTCTCAAGGGACGTCAGCATCTCCTGTCCAAACACCCCCATGCCGTAGTTCTCAAGACTCTGGCTCAGGGCTGAAGCTGAGGTGAATGGGAGATGTTCAGCAACTCTGCCCTGTTTCATTACAACACTTTGAGCACCCAGATGTGCTGTGCCGAGGGACGCTGCTTCGATATACCACTGGATAGATGCACTTCTGTACCAGTAAACAAGTAAACAAATGTTTGCCCAGAGACACCCAGCTATACTGCTGAGTTCCCCTCAGTGCTTGTCCACATAGACCGTCTCAGGCTGTATCTACAGCCATATAGCACTGTGGTTTGCTTTCAAACTTTTTCAAAAGCAGTTTGTGTGCGGTGCTAGCAAACAAAACTGTCGCTCATGAGTTTGGACTTGCATATAGACAGACACACACACACACACAGTACAGCAAAAATGTTGAACACAATTGTAAAAATATTTTTGAGCCTCAGCAAGTGCAATGCATTCTGACCTTTTGTTTTAATTTCTTTATACTGGTCATTTTTTAAATGTTTCTATGCTTTATGTATTATGCTGTATAAAGTGTTAGTACCCACAGATGGGTGGGAAATGCAGGATGTGTGTGCGCGTGTGTGTGTGCGCGCGTGTGTGTGTGTGTGTGTGTAGATAATTGTTTTGTAAGAAACAAGATCTTGATGGCATGCTTAGATTCTCAGTGATTGGTTCACCAGTCCTGTACATAAACTCTGTAAAAAAGTATTAGAGCATTTCTTTAAAAGGAAACAATCAAAAAGGTGAAATGTTTGAAATGTTCAAATGAAAATCCCAATAAAACCACTTTTTCCAGTGAAATCTGCCTGCTCGTTTATTGCTGAAGAAATGTCTGATTCCACACACTGCTGATCCTGGGACACCACTGACCCCACACACCACTACCCTCACACCCCTGACCCCACACACCACTACCCTGACACATCCCTTACCCCACACACCACTACCCTCACACCCCTGACCCCACACACCACTACCCTAACACACCACAGACCCCACACACCACTACCCTCACACACCCCTGACCTCACACACCCCTGACCCCACACACCCCAGCTCTCACACACCCCTGACCTCACACACCCCTGACCCCACACACCCCAGCTCTCACACACCCCTGACCCCACACACCCCTGCCCGCTGGCCTGCATGGCGTGGAGAGGCTGCCACACACTGGACATTCCAACTCCGCCACTTCAGCCACAGTCTTTTCCTTCACGCCCCTTTTTCTTCTTTCTCTCTTTCCTTCACACGCCTGGTATGGCTCAGGGTTAATGCGCAGTTTGGCATCCGTTCCTTGTTTGTGTCAAAACACCCAAAGTTCTGCGGAACCGTTCTGTGTTGGTTCGCTGAAAAAAAGGCCAATGGAGCCAGAAAGGTTACAAGAAGAACAAAGGGCAGGAAATGATCAGCAGGTCTGGGATCAGCTGCATGGGCCCACCTAACTACAGCAGGTCTGGGATCAGCTGCATGGGCCCACCTAACTACAGCAGGTCTGGGATCAGCTGCATGGGCCCACCTAACTACAGCAGGTCTGGGATCAGCTGCACGGGCCCACCGAACTACAGCAGGTCTGGGATCAGCCGCACGGGCCCACCGAACTACAGCAGGTCTGGGATCAGCTGCACGGGCCCACCGAAGTACAGCAGGTCTGGGATCAGCTGCACGGGCCCACCGAAGTACAGCAGGTCTGGGATCCGCCGCACGGGCCCACCGAACTACAGCAGGTCTGGGATCAGCTGCACGGGCCCACCGAAGTACAGCAGGTCTGGGATCAGCTGCACGGGCCCACCGAAGTACAGCAGGTCTGGGATCCGCCGCACGGGCCCACTGAACTACTCCAGGCTTCCTATATAACTGCAGCATTCTAAGAAGGACCACAGAGAATGAATTATGTGGTTGTGATACAACAGAAATTATTTTAAGGTCAAATCATACAAAGTATTACACACCAAAACACAATAAGCCCTTTTTTGCTGGAGTTTTGAGTGTTTTCATCTAGGAAGCACTGACTCAAGACACATTTATAACTTGGTTCCTCAGAACTTCTATTACATAATAAACTTTTCACTTGGCCAAGAGTTAAAATGAATAGAAAGTGTCCCATCCTTGATTATGACTACATGGGCAACTCCTTGCCTCTTATTGCATAATCTCTATTATTCACTATTTAGAGTTGTGCAGCTGGAACTATAATTGATTTCAGCCAATAGCTGAAACCTTTAAGAACATATTTTTTATTTTTTTTGTTTGTCAGTCTGTCTAGTAGTTTTGTGTACTTGTTTGATTGTTCTCCAGAAATCCTTAAGAAAATGATATTTAGTAGAAAATCATCATTGCCACCCAAACCCACAACAAAAGGCTAAAAGCATTGCAGTGTATGATTCATACCCGTAGGGGGAGCTGTTTCATATAACCGAACAAAACCCGCTTGCTGGTAGGAGTCTTCAGCCAGAGGATCAGAGCAGAGCATTGTGGTGTACACATTGGGAGCATCTCTGGAGACCTCCAGTCTTGAACACTGAAGTAAGTAGTTCTCAGGATGAACTCTAACTCATTCTTACACTGCAGTTCATGACCTTAGACTTCACATGCTTTTGCTTCTTCTTTTATACGTTTTTTCTAGTTTTTCTTTTCTGTGCTTTAGTGTGTTCCTTCTTCCCTTCTTTTTCCTTGTTTTAAAGAACATTTAGGGATGCTCTTCTTCTTCCTAGCTCTGTTTCTCTTCTGTCATGCTAGAGGTCTCAGTATGTAGATTCTTTTGGGACTGACCACAGTGACACAGTCAAAAGACCTGCTGCCTTTAGAAAGAGGGACAATTTCATCATTGTATCTCTGGTTTTCTCTGGGAGTTGTAGGTGGTTTTGTGCCTTTCTAAAGGACCTCCTCGTCTACACCTTCTGCACAATCATCACCTACCCTACATTCTGAAATAGGACCCGTTCCACACACATGCCTGGGCATACTGTCAGTGTGCATACCGGCCAAGTCTTACTGCATTGTTTGTGGTTCTGGGTTCTCTTGCTGTGAGGGTGAGTGTGTGTGTGTGTGTGTGAGAGAGAGAGAGAGAGAGAGAGAGAGAGAGAGAGAGAGAGAGAGAGAGAGAGAGAACTGATATTAGGTACAGTGAGCACAGATTTCAAACTAAAATACTCAAGGTAAATAGAACTTTAGACAAACTGGTACTGTTGATCAAGCGTTGAGTAATCTCATGTGTAGTGTGTATTATGTGTTACTGGATTGGCCTGGAATAACAGACTGACTCATCTTCCGTGTCCAGGATTACAAAAGCCACGTGGAGGACAGGTCGAGGATGACCGGAGCGTTGCTATGGATGTGTTTGATTGTTTTGGTTTTCCCGACGAACACTCAACGCGACACATCACACTCGACTGTAGCCGGCCGCGTGGCAGGTGAGCTCTCCTCCTGGGTGATGCCTTGTGAATCTGCCTTCTGATTGGCTGTCAGGCGTTGTATTATCAAATCTGTCAGCATGTTTTCAAATATTCCATGTCAAATATTGGATTGGATCAGGCGCATAAATCTGAATCGAGTACGACCGTAGTAACATGTTACACAGAGGCTGAAACAACTGGAAATTTTATATTAACGCAATGCTGGTTGGTTTCTTTAAGTGTGTGTTTTCTGAAAGATTCTTCTGATAGTAAGAGTATGAGATTTCATGATTAGAAAAGCTCATGTAGAAGCTGATAGGATGATTCAGAGGTGTTGGGGTTTCTCCTGAAATACCACTATGGTGCAACAGGATCTTATTACTGTTTAATAGCACGTGTGTGTGTGTGTGTGTGTGTGTGTGTGTGTGTGTGTGTGTGTGTGTGTGTGTGATTTACATTAGAATAATGCAGCTTGTAGATACCTGCTCTTCTCTCTTTCAGCAGACCCCCCAGCAAACATAAAGGTCACTGACTCGGGTCACCTAGGACACATGACCATCGAATGGAGTCAACCCAGCAGCATTCAGAACCTCACAGACTGCACTGTACGCTACCAGCTCCGCTTCTATGACACGTACGCAGGTAGATGGAAGGTGCGTGCCTATGTGTCACACACACACACACACACACACACACACACACACACACACACACACACACACACACACACACACACACACACACATGCCATCTGACTGCTGCAGGTTGTCCAGAGTGCATGCCAGGTACCTACGTTTCAGTGGTAACTGCTACTTTCGTGAGGTACGTGAGGATGCAGACCGCACTGCCTAAGGCATGTAAACCATTCTGTAAATGCTGAAGATTACATGTCAGTGCAGCTGACAAATAGAGAAATGTGTGATGGCATTGACCTGTTGTTCTAGTGTAGGCTCTAAAGTAGGTGAATGGGACAGTGTTTTATAACAACACCAGGCCCTTCAGGGCCTTAACTTTGGGTGTTTCTTTTGAAGTGTCAACAGACAGCAATATTCTCTGTTTTTGTTTGCATAGCCTATTCCATTTCTCTGTTCCATTTGCATATACAAACTTCCTGTCACCTGTAATGGGGAATTACTGCTTACCCAAATTCATGCTAGTTATGGCTGCCACAGCATTCAATGAGAGAAGCCCTCTCTGACTCCGCCCACCACTGAGTCTGACTCCGCCCCACTATCAGGTCTGAGTTTGACTCTGCCCACCACAAGGTCTGAGTTGCCCTGGACATACCCACATGACCACATGCCCACATACCCACACGAGCACATACCCACACAAGCACCTACACACATGACCACATACCCACACAAGCACATATCCACTAGAGCACATACCCACTGGAGCACATACCCACTTGAGCACATACCCACAATAGCACATACTCTCACAAGCACATACCCACACGAGCACATATCCACAATAGCACATACCCATACAAGCACATACCCACACGAGCACATACCCACTATAGCACATACCCATACAAGCACATACCCACACGAGCACATACACACAATAGCACATACCCACAATAGCACATACCCACACGCTTACCGGACAGATGCTCCACCCCTGAGCAGCAAAACACAGCCCTCTGCCTTTCAGAAGAAGTGTAATTATTCTTAGCCAGTCTTTGCACATGCCGGAGGCTTCGGAGTTCTCTGGAATCACTTGCTCAGTGTGTGTTTGTGGTGTGTGTGTGACTGTGAGCTCTTCAGTTCCCCAGAAGAGCTCCGAAGGACAAAAAGGAAAGTGTACAATATGATTAATGCCAGGCAGTGCACGGATGAACAGGAGCGTGTGAGGAAACCAGACTGTTGACACATCTCTCAGTCCTCTCCAAGGGTCAAACATGGTCAGAGCTTCCAGTGGGAGGTCTCACCCTCAGTTGTGAACAACGACATGTTTATGACTGAGAAGGGCCTTCTCCTTAAAAAAGTTAAATGCTGACTTAGTAAAAGTGTGCTAGGCTTGGGCAGCGCAAATCAGACACAGCTGGAACACTCAAAGTATCAGTCACAGCTGGAAGACCAAAAGAATAATTTACAGCTCGAATCAGACACAGGTAGAACACCAAAAGAATAAAACACAGCTGGAGCACTAAAAAGACTCATACAGAGCTGGAACACTGAAAGAATCAGTCAGAGCTGGAACATCTATTTGCGTGTGTGTGTGTGCGTGCGTGTGTGTGTGTGTGCATGTATACAGGAGGTCCTTGGGTTACATCAGTCCTGAGTTACAATGTTTTGTAGTTACGACACACCTCCCATTTACTGTATAAAGCCTTGTTTTGACTTAAGTGGTTTTGCATCATCGAGTGTAAGTAAAGTTACGTTATAACTAATCTCGAGTCCTTACTTTTTGTCATCAAATAATACCATGGAATATCATGTAGCAGCCTTTTTATTATGCTAATTATCATAGGTATTACGGGAATCCATGAATCCATGAACGGAAATGACTCCATAATGGAACACTCAGTGAATCACAGTGAATCACAGTTGAAATCACAGAGTGGGTGTGGATGGGGTGGTGGTGTTTAAGCACTCCTATGACCGGCCACACGCGTGTGTCTTCCAGAGTGTACGGACCCTCCGGCTCTCCTATGCAGCACAGTTCGATCTGGAGAAACCGATCCAGGTGCGCATGCTCACCCTGCTGAAGGGGGCGTGCACCAATGGAACGGAGATCCTGGGAGAAGAAGTGAAGTTTGAGCACACACCTAAACACTCAGGTACATCAGCGTAAGGGGTGACCTACGCATCGCCACGCGCCCCCTGCACTAACCCTAATTCTAACCCTAACCTTCTGTCTGAAGCATTTTGATATATTTTGATCTGGGAAGTGTTATAAATAATAAAGCTGTGCAGCTTTACACAAAGCACACATATATATTCATACATGCAACTTTATTTACAATTCTTCATTGTAATTGAATATGTGTTGACCACAAGTCATCAAGCTGCTGAGGTTAATCTAAAGCACTTGACTGTGTAGAACCTGGTTTCCTGGGCTTTAGTGAGTAATTAGCTAATTAATTTATCCTAATTAACTGTAGGAGCAGGGCTGCCCTCCCACCATGGATCAACCAGCCAAAGGTTGCCACATAGAAAACTGGAAACTGACGGTCTGGGCTCTTTAGGTAGGGGTTCAGTCTGGGCCCTTTGGGTAGGGGTTCAGAGAGACTGCACAATCAGACCGTAGCCTTGTGAAGGGGTTCCAGGAAATCTGCACAATCAGACCGGAGCCTTAAGAAGGGGTTTCCGGGAATCGGCACAATCAGACCACAGCCTTGTGAAGGGGTTTCAGGGAAACTGCAGAGTCAGGCTGAAGCCTTGTAAAATGCTCAAGGCCACTCCACATACCTAATCAAAAAAAAAAACTGGCCTCTGATTGGCCTTCGTGTCTGATGTGCCGTGAGAGTAAAGGACAACAGTCAGTTATCTCAAAGAGAAACTCAGCACCACCTAAATATTTGTTGTGAACTCCCTTCATCCCTGGGAGCCCACTGACAGTTTACTAATGATAATGCAATGAGACTCTGACCTGTTTGGCTTTCCTCAATTTTGTTTTGGTCTGGACTTAGAAGTGTCATTGTAAGAGTCATATGCTCGAGATGACTATAAACATTCTGAGACACGCAAGACTAAAACATTATGGTCAGATGTTTTGGGGTGAAGTTAATTATACAGTCAATTCTTCTGACTGGTTATTTCCAAAGAACAAGTGTGAGAACTCCCCAGTTACTGGAATCTGGTGAGATTTACCAGTAATTCTGTGCGTAGATATAAATGTATATTTTTACCATTGTTAGAGAGGAAGTTCACACTCAACAGGTGTTCAGCTAGTTTTTTTCCACCAAACCCAGTAATACGGGATAACTGTTTTCCTCGTGCAGGATTTCATCAAGAATGTAACAAGAAACAAGTGTTTTTTTTTTCTTTTACAGGGTTCAGAGGGGGAGCTTTGTTACATTGTTTATTTGGTATGGGTAATACGCAGTAACCTTATTAGGCAACAGTCAGTTTAAACAGCAGATTACCCAACAGCTGTGACCTGTGATCTAACGCAGACAGACATGTTCCTCCTGGACATGTTACAGTGTGTTAGTACTCATGCAGTTATATGAATGTTCTCAGGCATCTCCGGCTCCAGGATAAGAGATTTTCGCTGCGTTTACTTTAATAAGGAACACATGGACTGCACTTGGGAGCAAGGAAATGTCATGCCCTTAAGCTCCGAGCACTATCTCTATTACTGGTAAAGATCTCCCTCATCCAACACTCCACCCTCATGCCTGCTATAGCATGTAGCATATCAGAAGACCAACAGACTAAATAACCACAAATTCATACATTAATGCCAAATACGATAATTCTTTAAATGTTCAAATGCATGTTTATGTGTATTAATGAATACTACTACTAGGTATAAGTGAGTTCGCACTGTTAGCATAGGCACTGGTAGACACTGGTGTGTGTGTGTGTGTGTGTGTGTGTGTGTGTGTGTGTGTGTGTATTTGAAGCCTGCTCTGTTTTTTCTCAGGCACAGGGAAATGCAAGCACCTCAGGAATGTCCCCAGTACATTGTGTCTCCCGAGGACCGTATGGGATGCCGCTTCCTTCCACACACACTCGTGGAGTTTTCCGAGTTTAATGTGTGTGTGAACGGCTCTTCCGCCGCTGGACCACTGAGACCCGCCTACTTCTCCCTGGAAGTCCAAAACCACGGTAACAACCCCTATGCCACCTCCTGGTACCCAAACGATGGCATCACCGTGGCCATGTGACATTCATCTCACGTGTCTGCTAAAAGAAGAACTGAGCCAAGCCCTCTCACTTACACTAGATTCATATGTTGCTGCATAACTCATACAGGTTCTGTCAGGCCTATGTCTGGCTTATCTCCACAGCCACATTCAGCTCACGATGACTCCTAAAGAGACGGTTTAAAAGAGAGTTTCCCGGGGCCAGGGTTGGACACTTGAGGAGTAGATCATCTAGTGCGTAAAAAGTTCTAATGCCTTCTTCTGTCTCTGTCTCTCCTTCTCTCCAGTACAACCAGCGAGAGTGTCTCAACTACAGGTGGCATTTCAGGATGGCCTGGTCCAGGCACGCTGGGAGCCCCCTGCTGGCCACATACCAGAACAGTGTCTGGAGTACGAACTAGAAACGAGCCGAGAGAGCAATGACGGCAGAATGTGGCAGGTACAGACACAACTCACATCTATCGCACACGTCGCTGAAGTCAATAAACAACGAAACATTTTACGTTTATCTCAGGGCCCAGATTCTCTGACAGAGATAGCATCATCCAAGCTTTGTATCTGAGATCCTGGAAACAAGCCTTTGTTTTGGTTTGGTTTGGTTTTGAATTTGTTCCAGAACAATCTCCTCTACTCCAAACATTTCCCTTTTGCTGACTTTGATCTTCGGTTTAAGTACTAGCTCTTCGAGTGCATCATTAAATCCTCAGGAAATGGTTGATAGTATCCAAAATGCACCCTGCTGATCACCTGGCGTCCATGACTTTCCTTTGATAGGTTGTGCTGTGTGCTGTTGCCCAGGGAAACTAGGATATGACAGCTGTCTCTAGTGAAAGTGATATTTAGAATTAAAACATGAAAGTTTGATATATTCATTATTCTTTTACAGTAATACATTTCACTGGTGTTAATTCTGTGCAGGCTAGAGGGAGGGTCTTTTTTGCAGATAGGATTTGTTATTGTTGTTGTTATTGTTTACTTTTACTTTTGGCTGGAGGGGCTTAAAAACCTCAGAGAACAGCACCACAGATTACCTCAACAAGGTTCCTTTAACCTACTTTATTCATTCCAGTGGACAAATGAAACCGAGGAGACAACCTCTGGTTTCCTGTGGGAGGACATGGACGGACGGATCTGCTTCCGGGTCAGATCCAAAGTTAATGGTTACTGTGCCGACGACGGTTTCTGGAGTGACTGGAGCACCGCGACATGCATGCCAGGTACACCACAGGACATGCCAGGTACACCACAGGACATGCCAGGTACACCACAGGACATGCCAGCTAGCCATGTGCACGATGACACAGTTTTTTTTTTGTCACCACATCCCTCTGGACCCTGTTATCACCATCATCTCCCTCCTCTCCCTCTCCACCCATCCCTTCCACAGAAACTGGAATAGAGACGGTCAAGGACAAGCCATGGTGGAATGGGTTAGCGTTGCTAGGCATGCTGGTCATTGTTCTAGTCTTCGTCTTCCTCCTCATATTATGGATGTTGAGGAAAATGTAAGTTCAGGACAAGGCAATTATTTATTTAGGGGTTTGACTGACAGACAGACAGATAGATTCATTCATTCATTCCTTCCTTAACTTAACAATTCACTCCCTCTTTCTCCAGGTGGATGAATAGGAAGGAGGATAAGCATGTCCTCTACCCACTGTACCAGGAGAAGGTCCAGAAAGCCGTCTATCCCGTTTTCGTCTCCTTGTTTCAGTGACTGCCACGCAGGACTCCTCGTTCAGCTCCCGGACAAACTGTTTACAGCGCTTAAAGATTTCAATCTGGGAAACGATTGACTTTAGCGTGCAGTAACATCGACGGACTCTCGACAGGAATATCATTCCCGCATTGATTTACAGTGGTCGTAGGAGCTAAACTAAAACTAAAATATCTTTGTTAGCATAGCAACACCAAGCAGTGTTACAATTATGGATGTGTTTTCTTTTTCATTTCTTTTTTTATAGAAAAAACGTAAAGCTGTACTACTATTCTTAAAAGTTACTCACCAAATGCCTGTTCTTGCCATACCCGAAGCGTTGCGAACATCTTTTTCTGTATTTCGTTTGACGTTGCGGCCTCAGGTTTCACTGGATGTTGCTTCTTTTTGAGGAGAGCCTGTACAAGTTTAGATAAAGCAAATGAATGAAACAAACATATGAATGTATTGGTTCGTTTATTCAGTTCCGTATGCATTTTCGAGCCCCTTTCGTTTATGTTCATACTACTTGTTAGGTTTTCTGAATATGACTATGTATGCAGTGGTTATTTTTCTTCACATGTGAAATGTGTTTACATATACTATATGCTGCTGTACATAGACAACGATACTGCTGTACCGCGATTGTTTTATACAAAATATATGAATCAGTATTTCTTGATAAAATACTATGTTACATGAATGGACTGCACTCTATCCACAAATGGCACATTACACCAAAAAAAAACATTTCCGACATTTCGGGTTTGAATATAAATAGCTACCTGGAAATTTGACACATTTCTTATGTAGCCTATACCAGACTTCTAATGTTAGTCGCTGTATAGAACCTGTGAAAATATTCCAGCTTTTACAGTCAGAGAGGCGATATATGGCGTCCACTTGCGGTGTAGCTGTCAAAACGCATAGGACGTAGTACCGAAATGACTGGAGGCGAACCGCAACCTCACGGTCCAACTTTTGGACAGAATGAGTGGGACACACAGAAAATAGATCCGCGGTCAATAGCGACGATGGGAAACAATACATCAAACACCCCGACACGTCAAAACTCGTCTTTTCCAGAGGGAGGATTTGGGTGGTTGGTGGTGGCGGCGGCAACGTGGTGTAATGGGTCCATGTTCGCGATTCAGAATTCCTTCAGTATTTTGCATGTGATGCTGGTTAATGCTCATCACCAAGCAAACGAGACTGTTTCCCAGTTTCAAATCGGTAAGTTAAAAGTTTACCGCGCATACAAATACAATCGCTTTCATATTCAGTTTTTCTCTCCTCCGTTTTTGCTAGTAGGTTTTCTCAATAACGCGAAAGGTCACTGACCCTCAGGTTAATCATGCGGTGCGAATAAACAAGTATCAGCTCTCTGGAACTGTGCGAATTAAAGACTTTGGACTTTTACGTGATAAGGAATATCAGTAGAAATACATTTATATTCAAACACTTGTTTTGGTGCACATGTGGGACTAATTTGTGGCTTGTCTTCTAATTGGTAACATATTTAAAGTTTTTCTTGCAGTTTACAAAGCTTTAACAAATCTGGATAAAATTTCCACCAGTCATCAGCCCCTGAAGGGCCTACACTCTCTCTTCAGTCTCAAGCTCTCCATCAATAGGCTACGTTTCTTCCTTTAGGGGAGACCGGTTATGGTTGTAACACGTTTAGCTTCAGCACCTGTAACTAACTGAATTTTTGAGCTAGAGTTCTCAAACTTTTATACAAAGTGTACACATTTGTTTACTACAAATGGCACAAATTCCAACCTCAATTCAAATATCACAGCCCTCCTGAGTTGATGTCAAATCCATTTTTGTTACTTTGTTACAACCTACCGGGTAGGTCCTACCCCACTACCGAATTAGACAAAAGAAGCAAAAACAGAGGCCACACCATTCAATATGCAATATAAAGAGGTTTATTGAAATAAAAGAACAATCCAGAACAATGTATCTCTCTCTGTGACTGACCATAACTCGTATCCACTTTCTGTTTTACTTAGGAGTGTGTGTGTGTGTGTGTGTGTGTGTGTGTGTGTGTGTGTGTGTGTGTGTGTGTGTGTGTTAGTGTTGCCACCTGTCCCGGTTTTCCTTGATATTCACCATGTGGGATCAGGGAGGAATTGGGTAAATACTGGAATGATCATATGACTCCTATATCTTATCCGTGATCGGTGGAACTGATGGTGTTACAACTCTCCCCATGTTACAACCATACCCGGTCTCCACTATTACCATGGAAAATGATGAGAGATGTGGGCAAAATAGTTGGAAAAACCCGCCTCCTTGTAAAAGAGTTTCTTGATTGGTTAAAAAAGTTTGTTCAATTTATTTGTAATTTTTAAAAAGTTAACAGCGATTGTGTGCAAAATTTGTATAAAAATACAATGGCTGTTAATAATAATAATAATAAAAAAGTTTGTTCAGGTTAAACGTTTTCTTTGCAGATTGCAGAATCCAAGATAGTCCTAGAGATGTGTATACTTTTAAAAGCTAATATTTCAGCAAGGTAATCAAGGTTACAACAGCTTTAACATACTGCATCGCCCTGCTGTGCATCGTGTGTGCCCCCTGATTCTGGCCTCTCTCTAGCCTGGATAGGAGCTCTGTCCATGGGCATGGTGTTCTTGTGCTCTCCCCTGGTCAGCATGTGCACGGATCGTTTCGGTTGCCGGGCTACAGCGGTGGGCGGGTCATTGGTGGCCTTTGTGGGACTTCTGACGAGCTCGTTTGCGAAGTGAGTACCACGTCATCATTTTGCATTTTTGTAAATATGTAACTCCTCCATGTGAGCGTCGAGCCCTCTCTTCCTGGTCCCTGAGTCATCATTCTTCTCCTCTCCCAACCCCCACCAGGTCTTTGGCCCTCCAGTATCTCACCTATGGGCTGTTGTTTGGTGCCGGCTGTTCCTTCTCTCTGCAGCCAACGCTAGTGATCCTGGGACGGTATTTCCAGCGACGTCTGGGCCTGGCCAACGGGCTGGTGACGGCTGGCAGCAGTCTCTTCTCCATGGCTCTGCCTGTGCTGATGGAGGAGGTGCTCATCCCGTTAGGGTTGGAGAGAACGTTCCAGATCTTGAGCGTGCTCCTCCTTACGCAAGCTGCATTGCTAGGGGTCGCCTTCCGTCCACCGCCGAGCCCTGAACGCCACGGAAATGTGCAGTGTAACGGCGAACGAATGGACAGTAGTAACCAACACTGCAATGAGAATCAGCTTGGCTGTGGCGGCGGTGCGCAACATCGCCGTGGCAATGACAACGATCCACAACAACAGTGTAGTGACCCGTTGTCTCTTCAAGAACGACCTCCTCCAGGCACCGATGGCAAACCACAACAACATTCAGCAGAGCATCCAACAACATCTCTCCCTAACAATAACTCCACCGCACAAATGAGTAAACAAGAAACGGGCTGTCACTGGAGGTTGACAGAAGAAGAAAATACATTTTCTGGGATCAAGATATTCTGTGTGCCGAGCTACAGACTCTGGGCATTTGGAGTAGCCATTGCTGTACTGGGCTATTTTGTACCTTATGTTCACCTTGTGAGTATTTGATTGCTCGGTTTTTATTTAAAGAGCAATTTTTAAAGGGTCTGGAATTATTCGGTTAATCGGAGTAGAATTAGGAGTATTGTAATGTTTTTCAGTCTGTTCTCTATCTACAGCCATCTATACCGCACGGTCCATTACCACAGGGATTCATTTTGACATGGTTTCCTGGAATATTCGTTTAACTTATCTTCCCTGGAATATTTATTGAAGTCTCTATAACTGGAAGTCAAGCTTGGTTGCGTCTTACATACAGTCAGGATATTCAAGCCTGTTCTGTGGCTTAATATGACTTGGCAGTTTTCCCACTGAGCACCATTAAGGATAGAGGATTAAACGCCTTCTTACTGGCAATAAGACAGCTATGATAGCTTCCTGAAACTGGATGAGAAGACTTGAGAGACTGTCTTAGATGAGGCATTGAAAATTGCTGAATGGTATTTGTGCAGTCTGTAATAACAGCCTTGCTTATGATGACAGTCTTGAGTTTAAACTGATCTTCTGATAAATACTCCCCATATCTCGGTTTCTAGGTTTCTTCATATTTCTGACATGATCCTAATTAACATGATTCTAAAAGTCTGAATTGCTCTGCCCTTTCAATAATAAGGGAAAGTGTGAATGAGCAGTACCCCCCCCCCCCCCCCCCCCCACATTTGTGTCTCTCAAGTGGTTCCAGACACAATAATTACAGGGGGAATGTATGAAAACTGTTTGGTGTTTAGATGTTTTGGTCATGTGTAGTGAACTGGGTCAAGATCTGTACAATCTCATCCAGGTTTAAGAAAGTTTTATGTTCTGTGTCCTTCGTGAGATGAGTTTTGTAGAGGAGCAGTTCCAGGATTCAGACAAGAAAGAGTGGATTCTGCTGGTGTGTATTGGAGCCTCCTCGGGTGTGGGGCGCTTGGTATTCGGTCGCGTTGGAGACCTCTTGCCTGGACTCCGCAAAATCTACCTGCAGGTGAGATTCAGCAAGTGATGAAAATGACCAAAGGTGAGTGGATTCTATGCTAATCCAGTATGTCTGATCTTCTCACACATATGAACATTAAGACTGGATTTGTTGGACTGGGTTTGGAGCTACACTCTGACATCAATTAGAAATAGCAGGATGGGCAGAAAAACTTTGGTGCAGTGTTCAGATGTAGGAACACTGCAGGAGAGAAGATCTCCTGAAGAAAGACCTCCTTAAGAGATATCTCCTTAACAGAGACCTCCTGAAGAAAGACCTCCTTATGAGAGATCTCCTTGCGTTTTACTAAATAAGTAAATCAAAAAGACTTCCAGATGCAAGGCTTGTCATCTCTTCTATTACCACCTAATTGAACAGACCTGGCCACGTTTTCCATATAAAGCATGTTGAAATTCTCCACCAGGGGAGAATATAAACCCCAAGGTGGGTTTGGATGGTGGTGTCTTCTCCTAGAACAGCTTATTGTCAGTCAGTCAAGTGAACGAGGAACATAGGAGCAAGAAATTTCAACAGAAACAAACATTCATGTGATCTCGCTCCACTGGACTCTACTGCTGTAGAAGCCATAAGAACACTCCCATGTGCTTGTGACATTGTGTTTTGAAATTCTTACTGCGGCGAATAGTGTTTATAGTTCTTATGACTAATGGGTTTTGACATCAACCCATGGATAATGACACTGGTAATAAAGATTATAGTGGTTAATTATGATATTGTGCATTTACAGTAATATTTATAATCCAGCTGTGACATGCTTGCATATTTATACCAAGTGATTTGCACAAATTTGGGTGGCATAAAAGAACAGTCTAGGCATGCAGAACTCCCCCAGAACTCCCCATAACTCCCCCATAACTGCACCAGAACTCCCCCAGAACTCCCCATAACTTCCCCAGAACTCCCCATAACTCCCCGAGAACTCCCCCAGCTCTCCACCAGAACTCTCCCAGCTCTCCCCCAGAACTCCCCCAGAACTCCCCATAACTTCCCCAGAACTCCCCCAGATCTCCTGAGTGAAAATTTGATCTGGGACTTGTAGTTACCTTTCGGTTCATTTTAGAGTGAACTGTGTCCTTATCTTACATTTCTTATATATCACTTCCAACTTACACACTTAGCTCCTGCAAAACTCTTCTTTTCTCTTCTCTTTGTTCTCTCTCTCCTCCCCCCCCCCTCTCTCCATCTGTCTCTGTTTCTCTCTCATAAATTCTTACTTTTATTGTAACCCAATCCAAAATTCCATAACCTGCAATATAGAAGTGCAAGAACACTTTTGGATTTATTGTAAATGGTAGTAAAGCCATAAACAACCTGGTCGTGTTTGAACTAGAATGCTGTTATGGTGTTTTGCCCTGTGGAGGAGGGAGAGTCGGTTTTTTTCCTGTCCATGGAACTAATATTGACAGGTTATATTTTATAGCAGTGGTCTAGGTTTCATTTCAACTTTGAGGAGGACACTGTTCAAATATACTCCCATGGTTTAGAGGAGAGGTTCCCAAAACTGCACCCATGTTTTAGAGCAGGGGTCCCCAAATCTACACCCATGTTTTAGAGGAGAGGTTCCCAAATCTACACCCATGTTTCACAACAGGAGTCCCCAACCTTTTGCAACCCGCAGACTACTTATCCCAACACAAAGGTTCCATGGCCCACATGAACATTTCATCCACCATTAAAATCTTAACAATACAGCCCAGCAGTTAATGTAGCCTATCGCATTTTGATTGCATAATCACTCAATAAAATAAACTCTAACATAAAAACAAAAAAATTCCTTCATTTTTCTTTAGGTGGCTGCTTCACTTCACAGTGAGAAATCCTGGTTTTAACCACTTATGGTTAAAACTTATAGAAGACGATAGAAACCTTTCACTCAGACTAATTAATGTCACTAGCTTGCTAATCCACTAGTTCGCTTTGTCAGTCATGTGACTGTGCAATTCCAAACCAATTAAGAAACGTAACCTATATATGTGTTGTTTTTGCAAGTAATTTACATAATAGATGTTTGCTAAAAAAGCCCACAGGTTGAAAACCACAGTTTTAGAATGTTACAGAATGTTTTAGCACAGCAATGATGATGATGTACTTAAATACTGATTTAATTAAGGTGTATGTTAAAATTTCTCCCAGTCTCATCTTCTGTCTTGCTCATTCTTTCCCTCTCTCACACTCTCCCTCTCTATTTCTCTCCTTTCACACAATCTCTCTTTCTTTCTCTCACTCTCCCTCTTTCTCTCCCTCTCTCACACACTCTCATATCCTTTTTCTCTCACTCTCCCTCTCTCTTTTTCTCCCACTCTCACCCACACCTCTTTCTTTCTCTCACACTCCCCCTCGCTATTTCTCTCCTTCTTTCACACACTCTCCCTCTTTCTTTCTCTCATACTCTTCCTCTCTCTTTCTCTCCCTCTCACACACATTCTCCCTCTCTCCCTCTC